>NW_015514630.1:1789-3041 GCF_001515645.1 Sinocyclocheilus grahami | reverse complement strand
CTAAGACGGTCCACAGCTATGAGAATGTTCTAGTAGGTTCACCAGTATATGCACTCACTAAGATCACATTCACATAGAGTATACAATTCATGGAATTATTGTAGAATATATATATACATGATTTCAAACTTCTCATTTCAGGATATGAGTGGGACCCGACTATGATGGAAGTCATCTGATTTCTTCTTGTTCTACAAACTCTTCTGATTTTAAAGAAGCTATATATAAAAAAAACTAAACCTCTCCATGAAGTTTCAAATAGAATTTGGCTCTGCAGTTGACACTAATGAAACATGTCTGTTACTTTTTTTTTTTCCCCATTTGACAATGAAACCTAGGCTTTAAAATGTATTTAATGTTTGTGTTTGTATTGTATTTTTAGTTTACTAGTGAAGGGTTGTTGTGAATTATACTGAGAACTACTTTTGTGAATTATACAGAAATAATTTTATGATAATCTGTTTGCAAAATGTTAAAATAGAAAATGCAAGTCTTTTTTTTGTCCTTATTTTTAAATTTGGTCATTTTAATTTATTTGACAAAGTGATTCTGTGCATTTTAACAGCAACAATGTGATTCAATTCCAACAAATAAAATAAGTTAACTTCAGTCAATCTTTGGATGCACTGCAATTAACAAAGAAAACATTACAAAATAAATGACTGAAATCAAAATGAATCATGCAAGTTTTACATGCTTCTTTTCAGGAATATCTGAGAGGGAACAAGTGTAAGAAACATCCTGGCAGAGATGGAGGCTGACTAGATGTTACATAGGTTAAAACTCTTAATTTTTTGTTAATAGTTATGATTAAAACTAACCTGTAGTCCATTGACAGAAAAAGTCACTACTGAGTGTCCCTGCAGATAACTTTCCTCAAGTGTTTGGTAATTTAGATGTCAGTTTAAATGTCACTTGAGCAGAAAGCAATAACATTTTTTTCCACACTCTTTGGCCAGTACACACTATATTCTCCAGCAATTGTGAAGTTGCTTTTGCACTGAGAGCGGTTTACTTGCTGCAAGTCGCCAAAATCGCTAGACAAAACACCTACAGGGAAGAGCTACACATCTTGTATGCACTTCAATTTACTAGCACTGCATTAATTATCTGCAGTGTGTACGGCCTTTGGAAAGTACAGTAGAGTGTCATTCTGTATGTAAACAAAGTTGCCGAATATGGCTGCATTCTCATGAAAAAATCAATAAATGCCTTCAAATATCTACATTAGGAACCGTAGCATTGTCTTTCA
>NW_015514630.1:0-1364 GCF_001515645.1 Sinocyclocheilus grahami | reverse complement strand
TTGTTGAGAAACAAACTGTTGGTAGTGTGCCTGCCGCTGGTAATCTGGATCGACATTGATCCAATTATTGGCAACCCACTTAGTCCCTTGTGTCACCACACAGCCACCATGAAGAGAATACTCATCCTGTTCACCAACCCAACCTACAGAGGGCAGCACAGCACAACAAGATAATGAACAACATTTTCTAGATACAGTAACTTCTTAAAGTGGGTTCAATCAAGTGACATTTAAACAAATTTATGACTAAATGTAACTCCACAAAATGCCCTCTGGATCTTTCTGAAATCATGCTGGAGATGGATTTATAGATTTTGAACAAAGTTGTGTAGTTCATTCCAGCTTGAATGCTGCTATCATTAAAGAAAATGGGAACTAAGACGTTCTGAAATTTAAACAAATATTTAAGTTAAACTTTTCACTCAAGTTGTTATGGTAATAATACAATTTGTAATGAAAAAATGTTAAATTCAAAAAGTCATGCTTCTGAACTACTGTATCTACAGTACTACAAGTTTGTTATTTATCACAAATTCAAACATTCAGTTAAGCGGAGTAACAACTTCCAGAAACTTTTTTATATTTTTATATCACAGCATGATGTTTTGTATCAAACAATGATCAGGCAGATAGCATTTATGGATAACAAACGACACACTGATATTACACTACCATTATGTTTCACTTAACTTCATTCCAAAACAGTGTTATTTTAGTATTATTTATATACCATTATAATATTTATTAATAGTTTGAATTCGCTTTTATTTTGGGAATTTTTATGTGCTTTTGTCATTTTTTTATTACTTATTAAATATTTCTACATAGCTTTGTTTTTAATAGTTTTAGTAATTTTAGTACTTCAGCTTATTTCTAATTTTCATTTGTTTCAAGTTTCTCATCTAATATTTATATTTTATTTCAGCTTTACTTCAATTACATAAAAAGATTTTTAATCATTTTATTAACAATAAAACAATGCATTACAAAATAGCAGATAAGTTATATCCATTACCTCTACCATCAGAGAGATAGTTGTACCAGAAAACTGCCGTCCCCTTAATGGGCTTCACTCTCAGGTTGCCTTTATCACAATGTTTCCTGGTGTCCAACAGATCCACATCGTTCTGTATCAGTGACTGGGAAACACATGGATACGTGTATCCAATTATTGGCTGTGGCATATGCGTAAAATTGTGCAAAATTCTTGTGTTTGACTCACAAATACACACGCAAAGATGTTTAATTAAATAGGACACACCGCTTCTTCATAAGTCCTATTATCTGCCACTGGAAAGGTAGTCTCCCCCCCTTCGTCTACATTATTAAGGTAAAACAGAACTGTGATGTACCTGCAAAAAAAA
>NW_015514629.1:4521-5825 GCF_001515645.1 Sinocyclocheilus grahami | reverse complement strand
GACGGTGAGCTGGTCCAATCTTATTTAGATACTATTATAATTTTTACTAATTCTAAGATACTATTAGAATTAGTTCAAGTCCGGGGAGTGAATTTCGAGGGGGGACGGCATTTCACTTCCAACTGGTTAGGTTCTATTGGAAATTAAAGTGATTTCTATACTTTATCCAATCAAAAGTCTACGAAAGCGACCCCAGTTCTGTATATAAAACGTAGGGTAATGTAGACTAAAAACGTAGCGGAATATGGTTAGCTGCGCAATGTCGTCTTTTGCTTTAATACCTGCAGACTGCAGCCAATAGAAATGCTTCTCTATCGGTGCGTGTCCTGCTCTTCACAGAACAGATCGTGAAAGCAGACTGCTGTTTGTCATTCATTATAACAAAGTGTAGAGATGTAAATAATAAATTCAGTGTGCTGTGTTGAGAGCTTCATTAATTAAAATGCAAGTTTGTGAGATCGCAATGAAGACGGGTGACAGAGTTAGCAAATGTGATATTGATTTTATGGAACAGTTTTATATATTTTTGATTTTATAAAAAAGTTACTATTAAAGTGACTTACATTTTAGAAACACTGTTGTCTGATTGTGCTCTATTGTCAAAAAAATAGTTCCAAACAAATCCACAGCTGAACCGCTGCGCATCTCCATTCAAACACAGCGGTGTTTCGTTTATGAATGAATCTGCATTTTTGAACAAATCCAGTGAGTCAATGATTCAATGACACACTCATAAAGAGAGTCACTTGCTTCCTTCCTAAATGAATCAGCCGTTTGAACAAATCGATTAAATAAATGAATCACTAACCAAGACTTTGACATGCTGCCACCTACTGGCGGTTTCAGTTTCATTTTTAAAGTATAAATTGAGCCATTTAAATCTTTAACATTTCTATATTCAAAACTTTTATATTTAAAACATTAATCTGATAACACTGACATTATGAGATTATGACATTATACATTAATGCCACCCAGTGGCTTAACTTTGCTTTGAAAACTGGTGGGGACACCGCGCAACTCGTTTTGCTAGTTTATTTAATAACCTAATTTACTTGGGGACTGGGTTTAGAGTTGAACAAACTTAATTTTTGCTTTTCAAAAATACATCGATGTACCAGGGGCGGTGCCAGAGAATTTTGAACGCAAGTAGATCATTGACAGAGGGAGCTGGGCAATTCAGGGCTCCAGACTCATTCTTCCCATTGCTGGCTCTTTTGCGATTAACTTTCTAAGTTGGCTGCACAAGCACGTTTTTGTTTTTTGTTTTTTTTTGCGCTACAACATGCTGTTAATCAATGCAC
>NW_015514629.1:3288-3536 GCF_001515645.1 Sinocyclocheilus grahami | reverse complement strand
GCACAAAATATGACATTTAATAAAGTTAGAAAAATGGCATTACAAAGATTTTTTTTTTAAAAATGAAGGAGTCAAATATCACCTTATTATAAGATTAATAAATTGAAGATTAATTTCTGTCATTGATCAGGTGTTCCTAATTATTATTATTATTTTTTTTTTAAGTAAGAGCACAAGTGCTCCTGAAAAGAAATGTAAGCATAAGCGAGAACTTAAGAATGTCATGTTACCTTTTAAAAACTAATTGC
>NW_015514629.1:0-904 GCF_001515645.1 Sinocyclocheilus grahami | reverse complement strand
GACACATTATTAATTAACAAAAAGTTATCTTAAAAAAAAAAAAAACATTCGGGCAACAGTTTAAAAATAATAAGAGCCACACTGGTGACTACCAAATTATAGTCTGATATTCATAGTTGTTTGGGTCCATGGACTGTAATGGAGAACAGCAGAGAGAAATGCATGGTCATGTGACGTCTTCTGCGAGTGTCCAAACTCACTCTGACGTGGTCTGATCGAGTCCAAAGGGCTCTCCTCGTTTCGTGACTTCAGGAGGAAATATGAGACACGCGGTTGCGGGCGTCCATCTCTTCCCACGATTCCCAGCTGAGAGCAGAAGAATCACTGAGTCCCAGAAGGCCGGAGGTCCAGCAGGGTCTGCGGTCAGGTGTCGGTGTTGGGTCTGGCGGACAGGAGCTGTCAGGAGTCGGAGGGTTTGGAGAGTCAGTCTGAAGATTCAGTTCCTCGCCCGGTTCCACGGTGGTACATCTCACACAACACTAAAAAAAGATATTAGATCATGATGAGACACAATGAAGACAGCGGTCGAATGATGCAAAGCAGCAAATCAGCATATTGGAATGATTTCTGAAGGATCATGTGACACTGAAGACTGGATTAATGATGCTGAAAATTCAAGAATGAATTACATTTTAAATAGTTATTTTACACTGGTGAGAATAAGAGAGAGCTTACAAAAACCTTACCAACCCCAAACTTGGTGCAAATGATTAATAGGAATACTAGACCCTCAGTGGTCTTGACATTTTTGACTGGATATAACAATTAGTAATAATTAAAATCAAATCATATTATCTTAAAGTCCCCCTGTAGTGAAAATCAAGTTTTTAAGTTGTTTATTTGTCTATGTGGTGTTTTAAATATGCTTTTAGACAACCCATGTGCCAATCCATTAATCAACACC
>NW_015514628.1:21423-22158 GCF_001515645.1 Sinocyclocheilus grahami | reverse complement strand
TTCACCAGCCTTTCCCAGGAGCTGGAGCATGTGTGGTGGCAGCAGCAGCAGCGAAACTCAATCTGTGCAGCTCTGGCCAGAGAATCTCCATCCAGTGCCAAACAAACAAAGCCTCAGGAGGTTTACAAAGAGCACAACTCATCAGAGCAGCCCTGCCAGGTCCCACAGGAGGAACAAATGCAAAGAGAGGGCAAGGGTGTCCCGTTTCAAACGCAGGGCCAAGAAAAGCACAAAACACACAACTCTGTCAAGATGGCCTACGTTTGGAAAAAACTGAGAGAGCCATCACGGACACTAACAAGGTTTTAGATTTCCAAAACAACACTAAAACATGAAATTGAATGTAAACCAATGATATAAAAAATGTACTGCATCATAAATTGCTGTAAAAGTCTATCTTGTATTAAAGTGTAATACAAGATGTACTAAAAGGAATATTTATGTCCCTCTAGTATTCTAAAAGGAACCGTTTTGAACATCATCCTTCTTGAACTTTTTAAGTCTGTTGTGATCTTTCCTTTTATTCTGTAAAAGGAGTGTCTCTGTGTCAGTTACCATGGGAGTCCAAAACCTCCAAAGGACAATTTTCACCCCTCCTCTGCCACAGTCTGCCCATGATCCTAGATTTTGAGACCTTTGCAACAGATCGTGGTGGGATACCTGACATGACACCACCCCGAGAGTGGGTCTGAGACATATGGGACGCCTGGTTTGACGAGGTGCAGGCTCTCTCCC
>NW_015514628.1:5618-5825 GCF_001515645.1 Sinocyclocheilus grahami | reverse complement strand
ACATCAATTAAATGTGTCTTTGCTGAATAAAAGTATTAATTTTTTAAAATAATAATAATAAAAAGAAATTAACTGACCACAAATGGTAGTAAAGCATGACCTCTTAGGTTTTTTGTTTTGTTTTAAACACATAACAGTTTTTCCCCTCTAATTGTTTATTCTGTCCGCAGTGCAGAAGGGTATAGAACCATCCACCATTTGTGTACC
>NW_015514628.1:1877-4543 GCF_001515645.1 Sinocyclocheilus grahami | reverse complement strand
CCCCTGACAATGTAAAGCGCTTTGAGTGCCTAGAAAAGCGCTATACAAATGATTATTATTATTATTATAGTAGTAAATTAATTGAAAATTAAATCTAATTCAATCAAATTATACCCACATTTTCCTGTCTACTTGTAATATCCTGTCACTAGATGGCAATAGACAAGCATTATTTTCCTGATAGAATTAACAGATGAATTAATGATTTTCATATTTCATATTGTTCGGGCACATTGTCCCACAACCCACATTGTCCTGGGTTATTAAATGTGGACTGTTGCATAAATTTCACATTAAGCCCTCTAATTATCACTTGAATTCTCTTATTTGATTTTTGATTGATTGAACAGTTCTTTCCAACTTCCAATTATTGTATTTCTTTATTTCTCATAGGCAACATTGTGTCCCAGTGAGCTCAGAATGTTCTGGAACCCAGCACCTAAATTCATCTGTGTCATCTGTGTTATGAAAGACACACTTTTCCCCAAATACCAGGTACAGCGGCACCGTTAACAGATGGACATGTGCTTCCTTTTCAATGTGCTGGGACTTTTAACAGCACCTTTTTGCTGCAGAAATCACTACATGCCTCCTCCCATCAGCTTCCTGTGTTTATGCTGTAGACTTCTGCATTCAGAGAAGAGCCCAGAGCAGCTCTGTGTCTGTACACTAACAATGATCCATGCTTTCTCTCTCTGTTATTATCTTGCTTTGAATGTAATTATCTTGCAAGTGCATAATAAAAGAGAAATAGGGTGAAGCACTTGAGGATGATCTTGTCAAGAGTTTAAATAAAAATGAGTATTGTGTTTGAATATTAATACCTACAATTCACATAAATTATAGCTATTAATGTAATCTCAAGGATATTTCCTTTGAGCTTGATCATGCTGGGAATATTAAATTCCTCATGTTACCTTCTGATCAGGAAAATAACTGAAGTGAAAAATTGTTCTAGTATTATCCACTTTTATGCCATAAAGTCATCTTACATTTGTATTAAGTTTTGTATCCTCAGATAACACTGGCAGACGTGTGCAAAGAGAATCTGTTGGATGAACTGGACAATGTGGTGAAGTCAGTTAGCCATGTGATGGACACAGAACAGGTTACTTCTGAGGTTTGTTTATTTAATTAACCTTAATTAACATAGTCTAAAGAGGAAAACTATTTTGGAAAGGTTGGTTTCTTTAAAACATGAAAAAATGTGTTTACAATACTTTTTTTGTGTAATTGACAAAATGCCATAACCATTAAACTCTTTACAAACATATTATTCTGAAAAGTATATATATTTTTATTATAATGTTTCTGTGTTTTTATACACTACCGTTCAAAAGCTTGTGGTCTGGATTTTTAAAAAACTTTATTTAGCATGGATGCATTAAATTGATAATAGAAATAATTGAAAGTAATGATGTTCTTTTGAATGTTCTATTCATCAGAGAATCATTACAAAATTCACATTTAAAAAAAAGGCATATTTTCATTTTTTTCAACATTGATAATTACAAAACAACATTGATAAGCAGCAAATCAGCATATTAGAATTTCTAATGGATCCCTGAAGACTGAATTTTCAAATTTATTCAAATAGAAAACAGATATTTTAAATTGTAATAATATTTCCCAATTTTATTTTTACTCCAGCCATGGTGAACGTAAGAAACTTAAAACAAGTTTTTTTTTAAATCTATCCCCAAATTTTTTTAACGATAGTAAATACCTTTTAATATATGATAAATATTCCATGTAGTCTCTCTACATGCATAATATTTAGGCTATGCATGCATAGATTTTATACAAGAATTAGAAACTATTTAAATTATTTTTTAATGCGGTATAGAATGTCACAATGCAGAACACTGCTGTCACTGCTGTGCCAACTTTTCATATTTGTGCATACAAGAATAGAAGAGCACAAGAAAATAAAGAATTGTTAGTTTGCATTCAAGTCACTAACTCCAGTGAATTCTCAAGACAGTTTTCTGAATAACATTGTGTTGGACATTCTCTAAAAACTTGGCCTTGTCCCCAGGAAAATTGCCTATTAAGTGTAAGTCTGTGGCAGAATTCAGAACAGCCTCACTGACTCCCTCTGGGTTCATCTCAACAGAACAGGTTGAAAGTCTATTCTAGTTTTGATGTTGGAGAATTGTTTCATGAATTCCTAGTACTTTTTATTAGTTAACCTTGTCTCTTATATAAAGCTAGACTCTTAGTAAGCTAACTACTGTGCTCCTTTCTATTCCTCTGGATAGAGTGTAGTAGCCATTTTAGACTTTAGAATTGCTGATGTTCTTCCAAGCCACTGTTTAATCAAAATTTCAACTACCAGTTTTCACATTTTTAAATCCTTCCTACACCTCTGCCAATTCCAGTTTCTACTACAAACAGATCTTTTTTATTATTTTTTATTCTGTGTGTATATTATATAAAGTACTTAAAACACTTCATTCTTTTTAATGTAACACTTGAATGCAAGTTGCTCTACTGCAGTGCAACCAGACTTTCACCTCTTGTAATATCCTGTCTCCCCTCGGGGTTTCAGGCCAGACGGCCTTGCTCTGCCCCTCACTTAACCCCAGATCTTGAGCCCTTATCTTCGGCTACAGTCCGACTTCACCAGCCTTTCCCAGGAGCTGGAGCATGTGTGGTGGCAGCAG
>NW_015514628.1:0-1284 GCF_001515645.1 Sinocyclocheilus grahami | reverse complement strand
GAGACATATGGGACGCCTGGTTTGACGAGGTGCAGGCTCTCTCCCTGATGGTCTGGAGGAGAACCAGCTTCCACAGGACGAGATCCAAGATCTGAACAGAGTGGTTTTGGATGAAGGTCTCAATACAGCTGATTTAGAGCACAAAGTGGCCAAGCTGACCCAAACTTTGACTGAATGTAGAAACCACAGTGCCTTCGACTGGTGTGGTCGTGGAGCACTTTACATCAAACTTGGCTATCTCGACCAGGCCCTTGAAGATCTCAATGCTGTAAGCCTTATTTTCTTATCTTTTATTAGTGATGCATGCTAAGGTAAGCATAACTTATACTATTGCTCATAAGATTTTTTTTCGGTGTTAGACCATTAAAAAATGGTTCATTTAAAAAATCATTATCCAAACAAACCAGAACATAACGTTCTATAGATGTGACCTAATTTTCTGCTTAGTTTATTATCTCCCTGGAGCCCCATTTACTGGATGCATACTGGCACAGACACTGCATCTACCTGCTGAGAAACGACCCCGATAGAGCTCTGGACGATCTAAACTTCATCGTTAAGAACAACAAGAAGCATGCAGGTGTGTGCATGAAGTCCATTTACATAACCAGACAGCAGAAAGACAAGATACTGATGCAATACTAGTGTATGCTATCTGACCTTTGTATTGGACAAGACAGAACCTGTACGGTTAAAGGGCACTTAACAAAACAAGACTGTCATATTCTGAAATAAAAATGTTTGATGTGCTAATATAGACATACTCCAGCATTCACAATACTAAATACATTTATGGAAAGTAAGGTTACAATAAATAAGAAGCAGGTCTTTCAGAACAAAACTATAAAAAAAAAAACTAAAAAATGTAATTAAAAAAAGAAATGCTAGCTTCGGAAATGAATTTAAATTTGAAGAGAGAAAAAAGAGAAAGAAATAACTAAAACTGAAATAAAAATAAATCTACAGTAAAAACAAAGTAACAAAAATGGACAAAATTACTAAAAAATTATATTAAAAATAAAACAGAAATTATAAAATAAAAGCTAATTATAAATACTAATAAAAATATAAGAGTATATTAGTAATACTAAAATAAGACTGATTCAGAATTTGTCGTGATTATGATGTGATAACCATGAGCGCATTAACATATATCCAGCCATGTTATAATAAAAAGTAGCATTATATTATACAATAAATGCCTACTCGGTGTTCATCTTAAAAGCTAAAAACAGCCTGTTTAATTAAAGCTGCAGTCCGTAAGTTTTGCCTCTTTGTCGCCAT
>NW_015514627.1:5568-5827 GCF_001515645.1 Sinocyclocheilus grahami | reverse complement strand
AATCAACCTTCAAAGATTATTGTAATGACGTTTAAACATCGATTATACTTTGCCATGTGTTAATTAAGCCACATGGGGCGAGCGGTAATTATTTCATAAAAGCAATAAGACATTCAAGGCTCTGCTATATGTGAATATAGGTGCTATATTAAATATTAATAAATAAATAAATAATGACATTCATAAATTTCATTTAATTGATATATTGTGAATGTATGCAGAGCTAAAAGGCTGTCTTGAAGACTTGAAAAGTCTTGAA
>NW_015514627.1:0-3528 GCF_001515645.1 Sinocyclocheilus grahami | reverse complement strand
CCAGCTCAGTAATCCAGGTCAGAGTCCAGCAGGAGAGGTGCTCAAGAACACAATCAGGTTTGGCTCGGGGAAACCTCATATCCCCTTGCCAAAGTTGCAAGAGTCTATTTTTCAGGCATCTTTTGGTGTTTAGACTAGGAATGCTTCTCTTATAAACAATATTCTGTGGACGATAAACTAATAAAAGACTGTAGATATAAGTGTTCCAAGTTTTTAATTGCCCTCAGGGGCTTTATCTTCGCACACAAGTGCGCACATGCACTCTTTGAATCCGATTCAAAATGGCGATTATCTCTTGACACCGCTGCTCCTCCTAGAGGTGCTTGTACTCGCGGGACCGGCACGATTCAAAGGCTACAAATCAATTACTAGCTATTAAACACCGAAATGCATTTCTAAGGGATTCAGCCTCTTTTGGGGACAGTTCCTGCAGATTAATTACCTCTGGCTTGGTTTTAGCTTGTGCCAGCATGTATCCTATCTGTCTCGCTCTCCTGCTCTTTTTAAGCTCCATCTCTTTCTTTCTCCGACTCTATCTATCTCTCTCTCTCTCTCTCTAATTAAATCAGCTGGAGCTTCATTTTGTCAATTACCAGTCCCTCCAAACACCATCATCATCTCCCACAGCACTCATCAACAAACAGCGGACAGTCTCTCTTCTTTTCTTCCCTCCCTCTGCTTTTACTGCCCGAAGAGCGAGGCTGTGAAGAAACCACACACATGGGGCACATCAACGACTGCTTTTAGCTGACACACAACGAGATCTCGTGGTCTGAATCCTGCCGGGTCTGAAGCAGTGTGACAGCCCGGCCTTGTGTTTTGAGTATTTAAAGAGACAAGACCATTTTTTTGTAGGCCAGGAAAAAGAGCAAGACTAACGTGTTTCCGAAGGCCACAGGAAGATTAAATAATTGAACACTTGTTCCAGAAGAAAGGTGATAAAAGTGACTAGGGTATCGAAAAGTGTTTTCCTCGGTAAGCGTAAGATGTGACGGCCCTTTTTGTGGCAAGAAAGCACAGGCTGCGTTCTGACGGACTCAGTGAGTAAGATAGCGTTGACCGCCTTTGATTTGCACACGACGGACACCTTGAACGACTGAACGGTTGCCTTTGTGGAGAGCAGTTCACCGTGAGCGATCCCTCAGGACAGCGTACTGCCTGTCAGTCTGATGAAGGAGCTGGAGGTAAAGAATGGAATACACCCGGAAAGGTGGATGGATGAAGAAAGAGATTTCAGAGGACCGTTGGGATACGAGCGATAAGGAAGAGAGCTGACTCTCAGCAGAAATGACAAACACACAGAAACACAAACAGTGCTGGTCAGTCACCTCTCCTCTGAGGTTTAATATTGTTCCATTTCACTGTATTGTACTCTTTTCCGAATTTTTTTAAACTGTAAGCTGACTCCTCCTGCTTTGCTTGCAACTTTTTCTTCTTTCTCTTTGTTAGCTTCATTCTCTCAGCAGGGTCGTAAGATACAGGTAGTCTTGCTGACGCCAGGATATTTGCCACATCATTGATGCTAATGGAGAGCGATATGGAGCTGTTGTCTCGCTTCTGCTCTTGCATACAGATGCACAAGCCACTAAAGCAAGATGCTGAGCAGAGTTTTTACGTGACCATTTGAGTCAGTCACCTTTTTTGATGGAGTCATTCATTCTCTGCTAAACTCGTCAGGAAGTACAAACCCATAAAAAGGACACTTGAGAATGAGGATACTTTTCCAGGCGTTAGAGGCATAGTACTTCAAAAAAAATACAATTAAATAAAGAAAAATAACAAATAAAATGATCATCATTTGCATACCCACAATGTCCTTCCTTCTTTGGAATACCAAATTAAATGTTTTAAAGAATGGTGAGGCCCAAAATAAATGGACTCAAACATTCTTCAAAATATTGTCTGTAAGTCAGAAACATTTGCAACAACATAAGGGTGAGAAAATTACTTTCATTCTTAGGTAAACTCCCTTCAAGAGGAATTGTGTGTGTGTTATGAAACTCCAACTTTCGAGTGATTAGTGTTTTTCATTAGAATCTTTTTTTTGTGCTTTATTCAATGTATTCATTCATCAAGATGCGTCTCAGTTCAACAGCTGACATTAAGAATGATTCTGCTCTGAAAAGATGCAACGCAGATGATTCTCATAGTCTCCAAACTTCATTAACTTATTCAGTCCATTATCACCAATGGTAAATGATATCAGTGCCAGGAATAGAAATTGAATTTTAGCTGTATGGGCTTCAGTGACTCCTTTAAACTCCATTCTGTGCGCATTGAGATTACCTTTATGAAGCCTCTGAGAATCCATTTACCAAAGGTCCCAGCACATTGGTTCATTCTCACTATCTCGGTGGTGTTTCCTGGTTTTGAATACGCTTTTATGTCCTTCTCCTCTGCGCATCGCTACGTTTTATATCTCCGGCTCCGTGTGCTTTCAAAACCACTCTTTCTCTTTGAAAAGCAAAACAGTGGGATGGGTTTACGGTCTCCACTGAAATAGAACCGCGCTAACGTGCATCCAGCAAGCCAGGGAAAGGGTGCTCACTTTATTAAGGTTATCAGTCATACTAAGGCAGCGTTACAGTCTTTTAAATAATGTACAAATTGATCTCAGAGTTATTATCAGCCGCTTTTGTACAAATGCCATCACACTTACAGGCGGGCAGACATGCTTAACCGCATAAATTCATATGGAAGGAAAAAGTGCAAATGCTCAGTCTCTTGGCACAGAGAATAAGAAACCTGGGGCTGCTATAAAACTGCAACAAAAAAAAAAAGTTCATGCATGCATAGAAATCCACCACAAACACAGACGTACGCGCATATTCTTACCGCTTTGAGACAGCAGAATGATGGTGTGTAATTATTTTTTCAATGGTGGACCATGTGTTTATCAGAATGTTAATGTTCGCATAATAACAGGCTCCGCCGCACGGCTGAGAATGTCAAGCCTGTCCGGCTGTCAATCACTTCTCAAAATAGCAGGGCAAATAAGCATGCGCTGCTGTCACGGCAACTGACAGACAGAATCCGCGGCAGCCTTTAAGCTGACAAATATCAGGGCCGTGCACGGGAGGAATTATTCTATCAAGGAAAAAACTGAAAAAGTGTGGCCATTGCATTCCTAGTAAGAGAATGAGAGACCACAGGGCCTTCTGATACAACTCGCAAGTTAGACTAGATGGTGAAAGGGAGAAAGAAAAGAAAGTGTGACAGTATGATAAGAAGTTAGACTGTAAGATAGCTCACAATTAAGTTTTACATAACGCAATTCTGATTGGTCTTGGACAACAACTGAAAGTTGCTTGGGAGGAAACAGCCCGCTTCGTTTCTAGCATATCATCTGAATGTTCTCTGAGTGTCTCACTGAAGCTGGCGTGGAGTTGGAAGAGCGGTCAGGTAGATTGCTAGCCATGGTGTGGGAAGGAAGAGCGTGTGAAATTTGTGTGGAGCTGGTTTCCTGCTCTATAAGGCAAGGCAAGGCAAGGCAATGCAAGTTTATTTGTATAGCACATTTCATACACA
>NW_015514626.1:4948-5827 GCF_001515645.1 Sinocyclocheilus grahami | reverse complement strand
GAGCCAATTTGATAAATATTCGATAAATGGTACAGTCATGTTATATTTCAGCAACACTTCTTTATTTGTTTTCTAAACCTTTGTTTTTTCAACACTGAAGGAAGTCACATGCATGAGCTGTGATTGGCTGGCTATGATGTAACACTGCAACAGAACACATCAATACGACACACAGAGGCACACACGTCTTGCCCCATGCACATTAAAGCAAACAAGCAGTAATTGTGTATCTCTGGAGTGCTGTTTCCTGCAGGTCCAGGCCTGGCCCTTTCTTCCGGTCTAATTCAATTTGTGACCTCCTGATTCTTTCTGTTGTACTTGATGTTAAAGGAGGGGACCGTCTCTCTCTGTGCACTTACGTGCCTCATCCACTGCTGGAGCCGAAGTCTTGTGTTACACTCTCTCTAGGAGAGGTGATTTAGTCTCAGAGATTCACTCTCTAATACACACGTATCAAAGGAATCTTTCTTTCCCCATATATCCTTTACTGTCCATCTCACTCCCTCTGTCTCTACAGGCTGTGTCCACACAGGCCCAGACAGACTCCCTGAGCTCCCTCAGGACTGCCTCTAAAACATGGCAGTTAAGACAAGCCTTTCTTCCTTCTGTCTTCCCGAGTCTCTCTTCTTCTCCTGAGTGGAGGATGGCCACATGCTCTGCCAGAGATCTGTTTTACCGAACTAATCCTTCCTGCAGGCTACATTCTGTTAGAGGACATGTACAAAACCTCTGAAATCTAGAAATCTGCACTCTTAAATACCATACAATTAGTTCAGGTTGTGAATTACAATGTTAACGTTATTAATAAACAGGGCAATCTCGTAAGGGAACTGCAGATATTATTACTTGTTTGAATGACGCAGAACATGGAAGCAGATA
>NW_015514626.1:0-843 GCF_001515645.1 Sinocyclocheilus grahami | reverse complement strand
GCTGACTTCTGATGTACAGCAAATACTGCTGCCATTTTTGCACGCAATTACCCATAATGCAGGTTGCTTACTGGATCATAAGCCCACAGCTGCTGCTTTATACCGTTGTGTTCTTGTGCTGCATTTACATACATTCGCCTTTCTGCTTACATAAAATGGCTTCATTACTGTCTGTCTTCAGTGCCGGTTCTGTTCTGCTGTTGCCTCCTGTTGACATTACCAGTAATCATGTCATTTCCTGTTGACAACTCCTCGCACGTGTCATTAGGTGCCAGTCTTTTCTATGCAGCTCTCCTCTCCCGTCTGAGGCTGGAGATGGTGCTTTAGCTTCCCACCATACTCTGCTCATTTACGGCTGAATTCTGCCGCTGGGCCGGCATGTCAAACGGATTATGGAGCAGAATGAGATTAAGGAAAACAGCGTGAGAGTGTGACCAGCCATTATGACTGTTTCAATACTAAGTGCCTCGTTCTCCGAAGCCAGTGCAGTGAGCTGGAGCACATAGTTCCTGCCTTTATTGATGTCTATGCTGACGATGTGTAACGCGCATTGAATTTCTCACTGCCAAAAGTGTCTCTTTCATTCAATCGCCCTTCTCCTCCCTCTCCAGTCGTAATCTGCGGTTTGTTTGCATTGGGTGCCTGAGTGTCGGATTATCTTCAATTATTTCTTCTTTGCGTAGAATATCATTTTGTTTTTAAAATGAATATCCACTCAAAAGTAATTCCGTCGTGTCGTTCCAAACCTGTATGTAGTGGTTTGGTTTGTATGTGTATTTGAGTGAATGTGTTTGTTATAGCTGTTTTGTGTGTGTGTGTGTGTGTGTGTGTGTGTGTGTGTGT
>NW_015514625.1:423-5829 GCF_001515645.1 Sinocyclocheilus grahami | reverse complement strand
GAAGACAGCAGCAGAGCAGAAAAATATCTACAAAATAATTGACTTCATTTCAACTGATGAGATTCACCCCCAACTTCTTCCTTTTGCTACTGCATTTAGGAGACTGTGTCACAAGGCATGTATTCTGAGATCAAACTCGACACATGTCTCAAGAACTGGGCACTATGATTTAGACCTTGACAGCTATACTTGGGCCTCATCTCCAGTCCGCCGATATATAGATGTTATTGTGCAGCGCCTTCTTCATTCTGTGATTGACAAGACCAATGTTAGGTACACAGCTCATGACATTGACCTGTCTTGTATAGAATTTTCCAGGAAAAATGACCAACAGTCAGCATATGAGAGGAAAGCGAATGCTCTACATTTTGCATTAAAGCTCTCAACCCAAAGCGAAAAGAAGGTGGCATACATTGTGGAACTCAATCCGTCAGGGACAAACTTCAGATTATCCTTCCCACTTAACAGAACCTCTATATCAGAAAACTTAGACGTTATGTACAGGGATCTTCAGTTGGCAGATCAACCAGAGTTTGATGAAGCAAACAACTGCATGATCTTGAAATGGGTGCGAAGGATATATTCATTTTCCAATCCTCACATCCTTGCTGAAGTGAAACAACAAAATCCAAACTCAGTCATGGCCTATGTCTCTACAAAGACCTGGAAATGCCTAGCAGCTGCTCTTAGAGAGGAAAATTGGGACATATTGTTTCCCCTGATTGAGAAGCTTGACGTCAGCTCAAGAGTCCATGCAAGACAATTCCAGGAAAGACTGAGAAATGCTAAAAGTTCAGACAAATTTGATCCCATGCATGCTGAGCATTATGCCGAACTGTCGCTGAGAATAAAGCAAGGTGAGGCAGTCGAGGTGCAGCTAGGTACAACCACAGCTCGAGGATTAATGACACCAGCAATTCAGCTGTTTGTTGTGCATCCAAAATTTGAGATTTGTTTGGAGCATGTGAAAGATTCAATCAAGTGTTTTTCAAAATATGCATTCCACTCATCAAGGAATACATACAACTCGTACATGGATTATCAGGCAATATGGAAACCTTTGAGTGAAATGGAGTCAGCCTCCAATGCTGTGTCTGAAAATGAGAGTATTATTATTGAAGATGCAGTCTTGAAATGGAAAACCTCTCCTCAAAAGACGCACGAGGGTTTTTTTCTCCTTCCGCTTGACAAAAAATCTCAATGGTCTATTGAATGTGACCTTAGGAACAGTTTCCTCTGCATTCGAACTAAGATTCACCAAAGTCAGAGTAGTCCCTTTCTGGAAAACTCTCAGTGCACAGCTCTCATGGATATTCCTTCTATCACTTGGATGGCCCATGCCATAATTACGGAAGTTGAAGAAACTGACTCCAAAGAACCAAAGATTTTACAAATTGATTTTCAGATTAACCACATGCCTATGACAAATATTCCAGAAGCCATATTCTGCGAGAGGACAAGATTTACTCTGGAGCTGATTCCAAAGCTTCTGCCAGATGTGTAAGACTACAAATGATAGACACTATAGCTTATTAAAAATGTTCTATTTGTGTACACTGTATTGTTTTATGTGTATCCTACATCTTCAAACAATATATGTATGCTTCATTAATTGTTATGCTTTTTACATTTTATTTGCAGGCGCAAAGAGGACGCAATTAACAGTCTAACCAAAGCCAACAAACTCGTAAAATATATTGCCATGGGCAGGAAAATCAACTCTGAAGGAGGTACAACAGTTTGACTTTTACTGCCTCATTATAATGTTTTGCATATCTATATGTCAAGCTCTGCTATCAAAACTAATGATTTACTAGCCATCTTTTTAAAAATTATCCCTTCAAATGCAGTTTTACTTTATTTAACACTGTATTTCCTCAAAGGATGCAACATTTCAAGGCAGACGACAGCCAGATTTGAGATTGACGGTTATCTCCCATCTGGGTTTTCCCATCTAAACAACAGTCAGTGCAAAGCTATAAGAGAAGCACTGACCAACCCGTTCACTCTTATCCAAGGACCACCAGGTGAGAAGTATTTTCTGACTTTCTTTGGCCCTAGGCTATTGTAATTGCCATTCCTTCCCTATTATATTATTGTTGTGTATTTTCACAGGGACTGGAAAAACTGTTGTTGGTGTCCATATTGTGTACTGGTTGCTCAAGAATACCCAACAGCATCCTGCCACCAATTCAGAGAAGAAGGGGGCTGTTCTGTACTGTGGCCCCTCAAATAAATCTGTTGATGTTGTTGCAGGTAAATTTTCTGTACAGCCAATTATTATCCATTTTGTCAGTTCGGTCCCTCTAGTGAAGAAGGAGTTACACAATTTATTACCTGAACAAGGATTACTGCAACGTAAACTGTCTATATGAATGTGTTGCAGGTCATCTCCTAAAACTTAAAAATCAACTTAGACCTCTCAGAGTCTACAGTGATCAGACGGAGATGTTGGAATTTCCTTACCCAGGATGCAATCTGAAGCTGTCACGCAATTCTAAAAGAGGCGAAAAACCCAACACAGAGCTCAGGTATTTGCCAAATACTGTCCATCTGTCACTTATCTGAGTGTAGATACTAAGTGCCAATGTAAAATGCATGTGTTTATACATCTAAACCTGGCTTTCCACTAACAGATGTGTGTTGTTGTTGTATTATTAGTTCCATTGCACTACACCACCTGATTCGAAAGGATGGCAACCCATATTCCACACAAATATTAGCTTTTGATATGAAAATTAGAAGAGGAGATCAATTTACTGGCGAAGAAAAAAAACTGTATGTATAGCTCAGTAACTACAAATCTCTTTTTGATTCTATGTTATTGTTTCTTGTTTGTTAGAAATAGTTTGGACACAATTTCATAGAAATGAAAAGCTAATTTAATGTAAAACTTTTTTTATAGCTACAAAGACACCCTCCAAAAGGCTCGAAAACATGAATTATTGCAGCATGATGTCATCTTGTGCACTTGCACAGCAGCCTCACACCCAGCCTTAGCTAAAGTCCTCGACTTCAAGCAGATCATCATCGATGAATGTGCCATGGCAACTGAACCTGAAGCCTTTATTCCACTAGTGGCTCACAAGCCTGAGCAGGTATGGCTCCAAAGCAATGTTCTTTTTAGACAAACACTGATTTGGATATTAGCGTTACGTTTGCATTGAACAAACATCTTTTAGGTTCTTAATATCCTACTAATTTCATGTTGTAGATTGTTCTTCTGGGCGATCATAAGCAGCTGCAACCTGTAGTCCATTGTGATGTGGTGGAGCGATTGGGAATGAGCAAATCTCTTTTCGAACGTTACATGGAGAAAGCACTCTTGCTTGACACTCAGTACAGAATGGTAATAAATCAAATAGCTATTTAAATAATAAAATAAATAGCTCTAATACTGTATAATAAAACATTTCTGTCTGATGCTGTTGTTTGCTTTCGAAAGATAAACTTCTGTTTCCCTTATAGTTTTTATTCATGAATAGTATATTTTTTTTATCTAGTGATATTTAACAATGATCTAAACAATTAAAAAGCAATTAATTCAAATAAAAATTTCTCCATTGCACATCTTGTCTCTTACAGCAAGAGGACATTTGTGAATTTCCTTCTAAGGAGTTTTATGACGGAAAGTTAAAAACTAAAACATCCCCCAAACCAAGGCTCTTCTTTACTAAGTCAAGGCTAACATGCATAGTTTTCGGCCATGTTGAAGGAAAGGAGAAAAGTCTGGTGGTCTCGACTGAACGGGGAAATGAAAATTCAAAAGCAAATTTGGAGGAGGCAGAAGAAGCGGTAAGAGAAGTGTAATTTAGTAGATTAAAAAAAGATTTTGGGCTATACTTTAAATTAAACTTTATAGCCTTTTAAGTTTCACACGAGAGAATTTATTTGCGGGTTGTTTCATTTTGAAGGTTGCTGCTTGTACAGTAGTTTATGTTTGTTTGTTTGTTTATAAAGTAAGAGAAGGAACTATTATCTAAGATTATAAAACTAAGATATCTGAACTTCTACATAGCGCACGCAGCATACAGTATCTGATATTTAATCAAAGAATGGCTCCATATTTGTGGAGATCTGGACTAAGCCTTAAACATCCACTGACCCGACTGTAGAACTATTTTTTCTATATTTAACATATCGCTTCTACTACTTTCTGTCTCAGAGGCTACTCCACTATGTATATTTTCATAACAACGCGAGTTAGTAATAGCTAATGAAGATGCATCAAAGTCTTAGGTACAGAAAATAAAAAATATAAAGAAAGAAATTATTTAAATGTCGAAGCCCCGCCCATTTTTGCCACAAACAATTTATTGTTCTAAATTCAAAATGCCACCTAAGGATATATTATAAAATTATATATTCAAATTGTGATGATCTTCCAACAGGTGCGTATCGCCATTCTTTTGACTGAGGCTGGAATAAAGACAAAGGACATCGCCATTCTCACACCATATAATGCTCAAGTGTCAAACATTAGGGAGTCCCTGATTGATAAGGGTATAAGAGACATCACAATCAACACCATCATGAAAAGTCAAGGTAATGACAATTTTAACATGACATTTTACAATAGTGGCACACTAAACATCGATAAGCATGACCTTGTTTAAATCTTACTAAAACTTTTAACACTGAACCTTGACCCATGACAGAACATTACAATCAACCATTATTTAGCTCTCTTTTAAAAATGATTTTTTTATCGTTTAAATGGTTTTTAAGGCACAAATACAAGGCATTCATACTTAAGTTGTGTTTATGATTGTATGATTTGACAAAGGCATGTAGATATTGTTTCTGAATTGATTATTTCTGATCTTTTCTCCTTTGTTTGTTGGCCACAGGAAGCGAATGGAAATATGTCATCATGTCAACTGTGCGCTCTTGTCCCAAATCTGACATAGAAGCACAACCAACCAAATCCTGGATTATAAACCGACTTGGATTCGTCATGGACCCACACCAAGTGAACGTGGGCATTACCAGGGCACAAGAAGGCCTGTGCATCATTGGTTAGTTACGCCATCTAGGCTTGTGGGAGTCAATAATGTGTGAAAAATTTGATCCGTATCACCTGTTGTTGGAATAATGCAAAATAGCACACACATCGTCATTTTTGTCTCTTAAGCATGAATATTACTCAGTCCTATGAGGGTATAATATGTCATTTATCTTCATGTTATGTCAGGTTTAATAAGCTAAATGCCTTTATAATAACACTAAACCTCCTTTAAATTTACCTACATTATGTACACTGCAAAAAATGATTGTGATTTTAACAGTAAAAGACTGTAAAAATGCTACAGTAAAAACTGGTTAACAGTAAGTTTCCATACTATATTCGGTGAATAAATGTAATTACATTTAATGTAATTTTACAGTCAAATACTGTTAAAAATA
>NW_015514625.1:0-208 GCF_001515645.1 Sinocyclocheilus grahami | reverse complement strand
TCAGTATCATGTGTGTCACCGTGATGGGGTTTAGTGTTTGTGTGAATGAAACTGTGTGCACCTTATATCTATAAGTATCGCCCTCCTCAGCTCGTAGAAAAGCTGTTTGTGATGAGCTTTGGTTTATCGTGTGACTTTCTCATCACCAACAGTTTTTGGTGGATATCAGTGCATTACAATGGTTCAAAACAGATGTTAGTACTTCAGT
>NW_015514624.1:5181-5829 GCF_001515645.1 Sinocyclocheilus grahami | reverse complement strand
TTGATAGGTTCTTATATTTCTCTTTAAGAACAATTTCCATATTCTCAACTAAAAGAATATACTAAAGATAAAAGAAAGGCATGCGACTGAGGCTTACAGTGCTATTCCCCTCTCTCCCCCTTCCCTTAGGGCTGAAAGCCTGTATCAGTGCAGAAGGGCTCACTCGGGTCACAGGTCACTCAAGGGCAGGAGACCCCTCACCTCCCAAGGAGATGGCCTCCCATGTCAACGACCACAAAAACATCAAAACAGCCTTCATGTTTGTACAGCCATTTGCACACAGCTACATATCGCAGCCCTTCAGAGACAAGGATGTGGGTAGACATTATGCCTTGGGAGGTACATATACTTGACCTCACTTCTGTCAGAAATATCACTTGTATCATTTCAGTGAAAAGTGATTGAAAAGATGGAGAGGAAGTTTAGCTGGGAACATAATGACAGAAAAAAAATACACTCTCAACAGATTCCATCACATTTGCACTCTAGTAAAACAGTAAATGGCTGTAATTCTTTATCTTTTAAGCATGTTTTTGAGTAGTTTTAAGTCTGGTTGCATAATAACGGAAGATTTAAATTTTATGATATTTTTGATAATGCATTACAATGGAATCAGCTACCACATAATCAAAATATTATATATATATA
>NW_015514624.1:0-1992 GCF_001515645.1 Sinocyclocheilus grahami | reverse complement strand
CTCTCTCTCTCTCTCTATTATTATTATTATTATTAAAATAATATCATTACTAAAGTATTCCTATATATTTACTTATAAAGAAGACTAGTTGCTGTTCATTTGTTTATTTTATTGAATCATAATCCTTATATCATATTTGTACATTAAGCAAATCATTGTTTTTTTCACCCATTTATAATAACTAGCCTTGAAAAGGTTAACTTAATGAGCAAATGCAACAACCTTTATAATTTTAGTTGAACTAAATTCTGAGAGAAGGGAGGAGATATTTAAATGAAGAAATACAAATATATATACAGCAATATAAAGATATCTGTAAATAGTATTATTCAATATTAAATATAACATAACATGTAACATTTTCAGATTTAGCCATACCATATGCCTGTACTGAAAAGCAAATATATACAGACATATACACTTTTTGAAGACTAACTGATGTGCAGTTCTGTATTGTATTCTTTATATTTGTACATTCCGCAAATCATTGCTTTTACCAGTTTATAATAATAGCCTTGACAATGTTCCCTTAGTGAGCAAATGTAACATTATTCATAATTGACAGATAAGCCTGAGCTTTAGGGGCAGCAGAAACCTCAGGCAGCTCTGATTGCTTGTTTTGGGTTGTAGGCTGCTCTCCTGAACCCTGCAGATCTGTGACTAATTCTGTTTGGGGCCTTCTCCTAAACAGAGATTAACAGATGAGTGCTGAAAATGGCATGGCCCTGCCCTCCGCAAAACTCACCTTTAGATCAGTGCAATCCTTCCCTTTAGCACCTAAACAGAAACCTTCACACCCTGTGCCCTGATGGAGCTAAAAGAGTCACTGAGAACAGCAGCACGGGATCATTAGGGAAGCTAATGGCTTGTTTGGAAAATAAAGGATTATTTTAAGTCTGATTGGGGAGGCAGGTGTCAAAAACTGCTCTCTACTGGCCATCTACTCCTAAAAGCAAAGACGATTCTGGAATTTAAATGCTGGAAATTGATCTAGTGCATGATGTTTTACAGTTACATTCTAACTTTAGATTTTGAATACATTTTATATGAACAGCTAGATTAAATGCATCCACATTCCAGTCGAAACACTTTAGCTATATACTACAGCATCAGAGTGGGCTTTCAGTCGCTCCTTTCAGTCGTGGCCACAATGGGATAGTATTGATCTCACTGTAAATTCCTGAACATTGTTCTCAATTTGTGAACCCACTTTATATGCTTTGTCTGTTAGAACTAAAGCCCCACTTCTCCAGACCCTCCCTCTGAATCCTCCTACAGTCAGTTTTACGACAGTTCAACCTTTGGTTTGTCCTCTCTTGTCCGTGGAGTGGAACCACCGAGCGCCCGGAATGTCAAAAGTCAAAGGTGTGCTGACAGAGGCTTCAATCCCGGCTAACTGTATTCTGCCACAGGCTGCTCGACTCATCCTGCCATACACTTTGAGCATCCTCTCTTTGTGCTTTCCCTTGGACTTTATGAAGGTGGAAATGAGTCCATTAGTGCTTTATTTCTTGCTAGGAGCAAGAGCTGCTTTCTCATGGATGTACCATAATGGTGAATTTAGCCTAAAGCATACAAACCTTTCCTCAAATCAACACTCGCTTATTGGGATGCTAATGCCAGCAGGTCATCACTTTGATTTGCAAATGCAGAAGAAAACAAATTGAGCTGGTGCTTTGACAAACACTGAGAAGTGCAATTCATACTGTAAGAAATGTGAGGTATTATTATGACCCCTAAATTAGAGGCATGTATTTATTTACATATATTTTAAAGCAAAAATCTGTCTATAAAGATGGACATAGTTTGTCTGTTTTATTCGATTTCAATATTAGATTAAATTTGATTACATTAAAATAGATATTTAGGGAGGAAACATTTAAATACATGTAATATCGGAAGGGTACATTTCAAATAAAATAGAAAATAAAAAAGCTCTGAATATCGTTATAATATTTAATATTTTCAGATGCACTGTTGTTGTTGTTTTTT
>NW_015514623.1:5339-5830 GCF_001515645.1 Sinocyclocheilus grahami | reverse complement strand
TTCAGAAGGATCTGTCTGCAGTGCTCAGCGTCACTCCACTGACTCTGTCTCTTGCTTATTAACAAACCAGCCTGTCACTTTATAAACCCTGTTTCAGCTTTCCCTCAGCCGCACACACATACACATCATGAAATACACTTAGACAATGGCAAACACACAAATTGTCCAGCCAGTTTAAGTGAAACTGTCAGCGTTGCACATGTCATGTTAGTCACACAGAGCATGTTGAGGTTTTAATACAGTAATGCATACTAGAAATTTTGGGTAATTCTATACACAAACAAAGATGAAAACAAATAAAAAAATATACCATGAATTTAGGGCAGCTAACTGATGTATTGTTCTTCAGTTCACTTCAAAATATTATAGTAAAACTGGCCTAGATATAATTCTCATCATACTTTAAACAACATAATTTGAATTATTAGTATACATATTATATATTAGTATACATTATATATATATATATATATATATATATATATATATAT
>NW_015514623.1:0-1578 GCF_001515645.1 Sinocyclocheilus grahami | reverse complement strand
TGATGATTTAAGGTGCTGTACTATTTCTTCCAAAATGTTGCTATTAATTTCTTCAAAAGCGGTAGGTATGAATGAGGTCTGAATGTTTGAAAGCCTGAAATAAGTGAGGGATATGTACAATCAGTCATTAGTGCTAAATAAATCAGGACAGGGTGATCAGGACTCTGATTTTTACAAATAAATATGAAATATGGCATGAAATATTGATTTGGGTTATAAATATTGATTGAATGATAATTTTACCGTTAATGAGTTTCCGCTTAGCAAAAAATCCATTAAATTGTACGGAACAATCAATCTAGCGACAAGATGACGATTGCATTATTACAGTATTATTAAAAGTCTTCTGAGGTCATTTTCACCAAGTTGATAGCTGAGACGCAAGATGGAACCAGTTTAGAGTATTCCAGAGAGCCATGTAGGCGAATAATTAGACCACAGTCACACTTTCTGTCATTTCGCAGAAACACAACTGCCACTAATTCTGTTGTCAATTGTAGTCCAAATTTATTAATAATTATAATACTAGAAATTAAATTTGAGTTGAAAATGAGGATGACCTATGCAAAGATTTTCATCCGAAAAATGGCAAAGGACGAGAAGTCTGCTGAACAGACTACAACTCTTCCTTTTCAGTATTGGAGGTCAATATCTCACCTTGTTTGTTCACTGTAGGTCCCCAACTGAGCCTGTTTTCTCCCAAGGTTTTTTTCTCCATTTCTGTCACCTGATGGAGTTTGGGTCACTGTTGCCTTCTGGCTTGCTTAGCTAGGGTCTGAAAGCCACATTGACTGTCATCCTCAGATGATGGTACTATTGTTTTCTGTAGAGTTGCTTTACAGCTGAATCACATCTTGCAACATTGACACTGGTATTGAACTGAATTGAATCAACAATTAACTCAAACTGAATAACAATATTGCTGCCTTTTGTATAGTGCAGAAACTGAACTGACTCCATTGCTTCTAGTTTCTATAATTGATTCTTCTGCTACCTGTTTATCTCTATGAAACTGCTTTGGCAATCTGTATTGCATAAAGCACTATAGAAATAAAGGTGGCTTGACTTGATTTGATAAAGTTATCCTGCTGCCCTGTAAAATGCATTCACGGGCAAAGAATGTCAGCTGTTTTTGACAGTAGTGTATAGTGTAGTGATGTATAAAGTACAGATCATACAGAATCACCATCAAACCAAGCAGCTTTCTGTTGGTCAGTAATAGTGAATTTGCATTACCAAGAATGTGAAATCTGTGGTGGGATCTGTAGATTTTACAGATTTGCTGCACTGACTAACAGACTTTAGATTTCTGTTTGAGCTGCGCTTCGTACATCACTACACTATTGACAACAGACATTGGACCACCATTGGACATTGGACCACATTACATTTTTTGTCCACATAATTTCACAAATATGTCTGCACCTTTACTCAAAATTCCGGATCGTGTGGATCTCTATCGAAACGACTGGTTTCACACATAAACAGTCACCAAACTATTTTCTAGAACAGCTTCAGACGTCAGTGATCTTTCACACTTACTGTTTTTGGAAGTGGATTTCTGTAATATCGAGCCTG
>NW_015514622.1:0-5830 GCF_001515645.1 Sinocyclocheilus grahami | reverse complement strand
ATTTTCACATTTACTATTGGCAAACACCTCTGTGCTACTTCCACCACAGGGAATATCACTAAGACCAAGTGAAAAAAAGGCAGAGAAGGAGACAACTTTGTACAAAAACAAGCTACACATTCAATGCAGTCATCAAGGGATTCTTCTCAATGAATAAAAAGACTCAATGAAATATGCCAAAATAAAATGAGAGAGATGTCCAAGAATCTCTTCGCATCTCAGAAAGATCAAGTGACAAATGAGAAATTCAACAAAGAGCAAAAAAGACCAGCACTGAATGAACAAAAGAACAACAACATGCACTTACAGTAGCCACATCGTGTCCCTCCCTCAAAGACAAATCCATTAGGAACGGCACCATATCGTCTTAAGTCTGACAGTTTCCATTGGCCGATGACAGTTGGAGGGAGGTCTCTGGCGATGACAAGCAAGTTGTTGCACAAATGCAGCGAAGCAGGGCCACTTTCTACTTTGGTGCCAGGCTGGATGTTGACGTTGAACCTGTGGACTGAAAGAGAGACAAGTTTAAGAGGAGCCTATTATCTTTCAAATTAGAGCATGTCGACTGCAATCAAAGCTAAGCAGTTGTTCTCGAGACATTCTGGAAAGGCCTAATTTCATCCCGTCAGCTATAAGGACACAGTACTTTGCATTTAAAAATCCAAAAACGTATCTTTTAAAAATCTAAAACTTAAGTTTTTTTTTTGTTAATCTGTATAATACTACAGTTTTAGTAAATTTCTTCATTCATATTTTAAATAAATGCAGTAGATGAATTTAATAATATGACTCGTAATCCGATGTTCTTCTCGTCACATTTTCTTTGTACCAAGAGGTAACAGCAGCATATCAAATTGGAAACTACCAAAAATACATTTAAACTACAGCGTGAATAATGAACAGGGTTTTCTAGTTTTTTTATGAACGCTAGTGAAAATGTTGTTAAAATAAGTTTGATTCAGATTTAATCTGCCAGTGAATCATTAAAATGAAATTATTTCAAATAACTGACTCGAGAGGTCAAGTCATAATCAAATCGAACTACATTATGAATTGCAAGCAGGTTTTACATTTTGTAAAAGTAAAACTTTTTTTTTTTTTTAACTTTATCTTATTGATAATACATTTGAAAGATCATGAGATGAATTGACACAATTTCCCTGATATTTCTAGACAGTCTGTGGAAGTCTTAAATAGATCATCAGTGCATTTTTATAGGCTGGATATTTATTTTGTCTTTTTTTGGCCCCCACAGCTTTGTAAATTTATTAGGAAATTTATTTCAAGTTCAATACATAATTTATGGGCCTGATTAACCAACACAGGTGTGAATAGAGACTCCAAATCATTAGGAAAAATACCACAATTTATCATAATAGAGACGAGTAATCAATACAACCCTAGCAAGTATAATTAATGATACAGCTTGTATGCATATGTGTGCGTGTCTTGCCTCAGCAATCGGATTAATGTCATTTTTACTTCATAAATCCTACTCCATTGCATACCTTGTCACATGTAATACACACAATCATCATATGATATGTTTTATATGCAGGGCTCGCAAAATCGCTAGCCCGACGTATCTTGAACAGTGATATAAAATCCCTTCCTTGATTCGCGTTGTTCACTCATTTGTAGGGGTGAAACGGGTCATAGTTTATGCTTTACACGTGTTTCTAAGTCTTACCAATTTAAACATTCAAGCTTTTAAACCATTCATGCGCATGAAGAATTCAGTTCGGTGCTCACACGCATACGCTCAAAGCGCGCACATAGGCTACAGAGCGGCATTTCAGGCAGAACACGAACACAGAATTGATTCCTCTTTCGCTTGAATGGACACATGCACGCAAAATTATCTCAAAATAACTATCTCGGCAAGTATTTTCATGTCTTAAATGAACGTAAACAGTGGAGAAAGAAATCGCACGTACATCTGTGCATTCGATCTTAAAGGGGCAGCAGCCTAAATACCTGGGGCCGGTTGCACCAGCTAGACGTAAAAACGCTGGGTGTAACCCCTACGCTGGGCTTTGCAACGTCCTGCTTTACGATAAATATTTACACCTGTTGCACCAACTGAAACTACGATCAGGCGTGACTATGCCCGACGTAGACAATGCGCATCCACACAGACACATTCTCCCTCAGTTATAGATATAGCTGAGACGACGTTCACGCCACAATGGCTACAACTACTAATACAGAACTGAATTGCTCAAGACATAATATAAGTGAAATCACTGCGCTATGATTTCATTGAGTAAACATTTCCTAACAAGTCCGCGTTTTTATATCTGAAGTCTCCCTGCACACTCCCATGACAGATTTCATCAAGGTTAAGTAAAATATAATAAATGTAATACAATGCTTCTCTCTAGAGTTATTTTTTTATAGCTGACTATCAGTTTATGTACAATGAATGTCTTTCCTGAGGTAATTGTGACTTTATGTGACATTTTGTGTTTTGCTGTCTTTCTGTGGCTGAAAAAAAATGTTTATGGTTTGCATTTTGTGATAAAATTCACAGAATTTGAAAGCTGATCATTTATTTCTGATTAAAAGTATATAGCAAAGCACAAAACTTATTGCGATTATTGGATGGCAGGCACGCTACAAATAATGAATTGAATTAAAGACGTGAAATATTTTCAAGCGCACTGGCCTTCCAAGCAAGATGTAAAATGATTCAGTTTCTTTTAATAATCCCAGTTCATATGTAATATTTTACTGCATAATTATTACATGCTTGACAGAAATATAATTTGTATTCAATGTCGACAGTGTGGTAGGATAGCACAGAGCTTCGCGATTGATATCGCTTATCCTGCCCGAAAAGACCATAAACATTACAGGTCACGTCTGCAGTGATAATTAACTAACAGACACGAATCCTAAAAACGAATAATGTCCGAGCAAACCATGACTTTTCACTCTACACCTACCTCTGACTAGGCATAAGATTTAGTGTCAGACGTAGCACTACGCCGAGATGGTGCAACGGGTATAATTTCTACACAGGACTTAAAGCGCATTTTACGTCCAGCCTAGTCTTACAACCGGGTGTACGTCCAACTGGTACAACCGGCCCCTGCTGTTTAAGCGCCACCTGCTGTCAGAGAGTGACATCTGCATCTCATTCAGCCCGTCTGCTGTTTTTGTTTCATTCAGATTTTTTATGTAGTATCACAAAGCTAAAGTCAGTTACAAATTTCAAAATTTTACAATCTAAATAACATGTATGCAGCATATTTGTTTGGATCGTGATTCAAATACACAGGCAAAACCTTAGTTTACTTGCATGGAGAAATTTATTTTACTTGTATTATTTCTTTATTTGATTTGGGATTTGTTTTAAAATTTAAAGTTAGTATATTGTTTTACATTTTCAATTTCACAAAGTAATGTGCAGCCCTTTGGTCTGAGAAATAACAAAAGAACACCTTTTTAAAAATATGTCTTAAATCTCATTTTGTTAAAAAAAGAAATTTTGTGAGAAAATTGTATTGTGAAATCAGTATCATGAATCACATCACATCTTGAGTTGAGTGAATCGCTATATGTAACTAGTTTTTGCTGTGGTATCGAAGTAGTAAATTGTTCTTTAAATAATAAGTGTTACTTAAATAATAAAGAACCATATGTTTTTTTGTTCATCTGAAAAATGATCTGATCTGTAACTCAAAATGTGATATGATAATGTAATATAATCCGAACCATAAGATTTGTGATCCGTTGCACCCCTACTCTCTTGACTTGTTATTTGAAGAAAAACTACAATATCTTTTATTCGGGCTAGTTAAATTCATTTTTGGGCTACCAAAATCTGAAGAAAGCCTGCCCGAAGGGCTACCAGGGATTTTGAAATTTTGCGAGCCCTGTATAGGATTTATCAACTTAGCAAATGCTCTCACATTTCTATTGATGGTCAACCAAAGCTAGGCACTGATGCATCAGTCATGAGCAACTTGCTACCAAACAGTATGTTAAGGTAGTTTAGAAGGAAACTAATAAGAGTAACAGAGCAGAATGAAACATTAGCACCATCTATCATCGTTCTGATTGCCTTAAAGCAAAACAAATAAACAAACAAACATGGGACCTGAAAATCAAGGAGGCATCAGAGCGAACACAACACATGCATTCAGAATTGTCAGCATAACAGCTGCCAAACAGTTTTTTTTTAAAGCAAAGGAGAGAAACATCAGTCATAAACAAGACTATTTCATTGCCATTCAACATTTTAGATGCGTAAATGGAAACGAAAACTTTCATTTGAAATTACCTCAAGTCATCTGAACCGAGTTCAGAAAACTATATTTTATGTTTTTTAGTATGTGTTACTCTGTCAAGCGCATGTTCGAGAAAAACCCAAGCGATCTTATAGAGTATCACACATCACAGGGTCCCAATTATAACTTCGCTGCTTTCTCAAAGGGCATGACTTGAGAGTGTATGTGTACATGTGAGAGCAAAAGAGACAGCCGTCTGGGTGTAGGTGTAAGTCTGTACGTGTTTTTCAAGGGTGTCTGGGATTAACAGAGCCAACAGTGATCTTGACTCATATAGTGCCCTAGGCAAGATCAAACGTTAGCCCCCATGGTCCACCACCTACCCACAATTATTTATGTTCTGATTAGATATACTTGCTAGAAATTACAATAAAACAAATGAAAAACTGAAGAAAATATTTGAAAATATTTGTATATTATTAAAGGGATAGTTCACCCAAAAATTAAAATTTGATGTTTATCTGCTTACCCCCAGGGCATCCAAGATATAGGTGACTTTGTTTCTTCAGTAGAACACAAACGAAGATTTTTTAACTCAAACCGTTGCAGTCTGTCAGTCATATAATGGAAGTGAATGGGAATCACGGGTTTGAGAGTCAAAAAAACATACACAAACAAAACCAAATTAAACCCTGCGTCTCGTGACGATAAATTGATGTGTAAAGGCACGAAACGATCTGTCTGTGCAAGAAACTGAACTGTATTTATATCGTTTTTTACCTCTGATTCACCGCAATGTCCGAACTTTCCTGAGCGCATTCGTGTCTTCTTCTTCTTGCTTTACGGCAGATCACAGACTTATAAGTGCATTACCGCCACCTATCTCTCAAATGGACCATTGACACTCAATCTACAATCTCAATTAGGAATGTCAATGGTCCATTTGAGAGATAGGTGGCAGTAATGCACTTATAAGTCTGCGATCTGCCGTAAAGCAAGAAGAAGAAGAAGACGCCTCATGCACCGGCTGAAGAAGAAGACGCGAACGTGCTCAAGACAGTTCGGACATTGTGGTGAATTAGAGGTAAAAAACTCTATAAATACTGTTCAGTTTCTTGCACAGACTGATCGTTTCATGTCTTTACACATCAATGTATCGTTACGAGCCACAGGGTTTAATTTGTGTTTTTTTGTGTATGTTTTTTTGACTCTCAAAGCCGTGATTCCCATTCACTTCCATTATATGACTGACAGACTGCAACGGTTTGAGTTAAAAATCTTCGTTTGTGTTCTACTGAAGAAACAAAGTCACCTACACCTTGGATGCCCTGGGGGTAAGCAGACAAACATACAATTTTCATTTTTGGGTGAACTATTCCTTTAATTTCACCTGTAGGCCTACTGGTGAAAAGAGTGAAAGTAGGTTGCGAACACAGGGATCTGCTCAAAAAAGTTTCCTGCTAAATGACGATGTGAGAGTGAGGGAGCATTCATTCAAAAAAGTGCTGTAGAAATACAATATGTAAGAAGTAAGAATTATGTAAAAATATGTAAGAATTAAAGACTTAACTTAAAGGGGTCATATGATGCTTTTT
>NW_015514621.1:2145-5830 GCF_001515645.1 Sinocyclocheilus grahami | reverse complement strand
GCGCGCGTGCCACAATGTGTATAGGTACTGCATATATAGGTCCAAGAGAAGTGCATAATAAAGTGCAAAGTTTTTTTAACTTGATGAAAAACTTATTTGGATGTGTTCTCAATCTAAATTAACAGGAAAACCTGCTTATTCATATGATACCAACGCTATCATTTACTTGTTCTATAAAACAACAACAATAATAATAATTTCAGTTTGCTTTTGAAAATCCCCTTTATATTTCCCCCCCCCCCCTTGTTTGGAAACAAAAACACTAAATTTTATTTGGATATTTGTATTGCAGACCCTACCCAATATATTGGTGTTTTTAAATGACTGTAAAGTTAGTAAATTATTATAAATGTTATTTTAAACTTGCATAATGTAGCCTATATCAAATGACAAACACGAGTACAAATAAACAATACTCCATAACAAGCTTTTTTTTTAATGAAATTATTGGTGTATCATTTGGACGCTTTTGTTCAGTGTAAAAGTAACCGAAAGCAAGCACTTATACAAGTATACTTTCTAAACCAGAATAACTGAGGAGTTGGAACCGGCTATTTCGCAGTGTCGAGCATGCTTTTAAACATTTGCCATCTCTGCCTCAAAGTGTAACAGCATCTGCTTCGCCAACCTTCGTCCAATGGGACTGAAGGTTTATAATAGGTCTTGAGCAAGCCATGGGCAATGCCTAAATTCAAGCCCTTAAATATGGAATTTAAAAACTTAAAACACTTTAAATGTCTAAAAAGTTTAACAGGCTTATCCATTAGTACAGAGTGCATATTAATAAATATTTAAATGCATTTTTGTTATTATATAATTACTGTTTCCTCACACTACCGTTACATTTGTTACCCAAATGCAACGCTTCATCTGTTACTAAATGACTGCTTTGGTAAATTGTGAGATTATTTTTATTAAAGAAAGAAAACAGTCTGACGAACACAATTTCCGTTCCAGTTCATGTGTTTTTACTTTTGAGTTCACTTTCAACCCACCTAATGAAAGTCTTTAAAAATACAATAGAAACACTTTTTCCTGCTTCTAAGTCATACGTCCTCGTGCTGAATTCTGTAGGCCTATTAATGTCCAACATTTTAATATCGATTTTATGAGTGGCGCGCTTGATAGAAAAGAATGAACGGATAAACAAATAGGCTAATTAAGCAGCATTTTTTTATTTTTATTTTTTTGGGGACTTGGAAACGTTGACATATACAGTTTATGCAATCCCATGTTTTCCATTAAACGCACTCTGCATTTATAGTTAGATACGAAGAGTTCAGATCCAAAATCCTCTAAGTACTGGTACTTCTGAATGGGTTGAGGCTGGGATTTAGCGCATTTGAAGTGAAAGTACTTGATGACAGGCTACTATGTGTGGAGAGCATTCACTCAGTATCTTTTTCTCATTTTTGACCAAGATGGCTTTTAGAGGCTTTTGCATTGGAACTCTTCAGACGATCAAGGCATTAAGTCACTTAGGCTATTAGGCCACCTATAATATATTTTAAAAAATATCCCACCTGACGTTAAACAGAATTGCTTCCAAAAATCAGCCGACAAGAGCTTTATACCTAATACATTTTAAACAGTGTCCAAGGATTTATATTGTGCCTTTGTATCGAGACTGGAGTGCAATGTGAATTTCATTAATTTCACTGAGCAGTAAAACGCGGGTGGCCGACAAAGCTCATTATTGGAGAGCTTCGCTTTATTTATTACAGAACACGTCTTACATCTGAACTTATCCAGATGAACGAGGAGGAAAGGGAACGCATAACCATAAATATATCTCAATTAGCTGTCTGGACTTTAGATCGACATATGACACAGCTTATAGTACAACTCACCTCATTGGTTGCAGGCTTTGTTCATACACTTGCTCGTTAAAAGCTAATCAGTTTGTGTGAGATTCAGTCTTTACAAAAACAATGCAGTAAAAAGCATCTCTGCACCGAGAAGGTCTATAATATTATCTTGTGTAGCTGCATTTCCGTTTATCTAGTAGGTAGCAGCACTTAATTGTTGTTTGGCTGTCCCGCATATTATTACTAATATCATGCTAGCTTATGGGCTTTTTCTTTAATGTAACGGATAATTACTTTGTTTATATACCATTAATATAATACAATTAAAAATAGAATTTTTGCAAAAATTCATGTTGCCAGATGTTTTTGAGCCAATCACCTAAAACTACAAATCCCAGTGGATCAGTCACTGCCGTAGCCACGCTTGTAGATGACTTGACTACATCATGTTGAGGAAAAAAGTCCACATTGACCTTTTTTCCCACAAACAACACAAATTGCAAATATTTAATTATATTAGTGTACAGATGTACCAATGATGGGTTATTTATGTAGGGCTCTTAAAAGCACAAAAAAATGACTCATACTTGTGCAACACCCTCTCATGGCAATTCCTAATTGTTTTAGGTTTTGGCGATTTGGTGCCTGAGTCGTGTGAGTTCATCTCATTCGTTCGTTTGAAGTTCAGCTCAGGGGTGGAACTTCATGCTTTTTTCCCTTCTTTTCCAGTCGTAGGAAATTCACCTCGTAGTCCCAAACCATTCACTAGCGAGCATTTGACGTTAATGGGCGAAGTACACTGCACGCTACGCTTTCTGTTCATTCATTCATTCATTCATTCCTGTTTGTATTCTGAAGTTTTGCTTAACTGTCATCAATGCAGTTAATATCCCATATTTCAAACAAAAGTCTTATTTTCTAGGCCTGTGTCAAATGGTCTGTTGGGAATAATAACAACAACAATACTAGTACTATACTACTACTAATAAAATAAGTCAGTTTCACACTTTTAGGAGCCCTTAAAAACTGCACTGGTAAAATATGATATTATCATTGAGATATATTTCCCTTGGGAAAAAAAATTCATAAGAAATATTTTCATCAGAAAGATGGTCTCTGTAGATAGATAATGCAGTTACTTCATGTACCAGCATGGTCTAATGGCAGTATGCCAGTTTCAAAACTGTTGGCTTTAATCAAACAGAGCACCTTTGGGACGATGTCAACGAGAAGGCAGTCGATTAGACGTAGCCTATATGTTATGATTCTGATTTTATTCAGATGGTGCATCTTTAACCTGATACATATATGCACAATTTATTAAGACTAGAGAAAGGAGAGCATATGTGAAATCCACTGCTAAATATCCGAGTCTGTGAGGAGTGTGTTTTGCTAAATGCCAATTTACTGGTGTTGCAGTCTGTCACCATAACTGCGAGATGCCTGTCGTGCTGGTGGTCTGTTCAACACGTGACATACTGCTCAGTAATGCTAAATAGCAAGAAGGGGAGAAGGGGACAAATGGATTCCATGTTTTCAGCCAAACACAGTGGAGCAAACTGAAGGGAGAGAGCTTTGTTGTTTATGAAAAACATGTGAAACCAATCAAATCCAAATTATCCTCCCGCTGTTCATGTTGCTTGCAGAGCCAGCCGCCCCTCTAGAGGTACTGCCACCCAGATAGAGAGAGCATCACTCACACACTCTCTATTGCTCCATACAGGTTTAAATACTCATATTCTGTGTTCAACATAAGTAGACCCAAACTAATGGCATGCACACTTATACACACACACATGTGGTGCATGAATGGCTAGTGTATGCACAAGCAAACATATGCATTACCATATGACTGAACGTTAACAAACACACACACA
>NW_015514621.1:0-2107 GCF_001515645.1 Sinocyclocheilus grahami | reverse complement strand
GTTTATTAAAGATGATATTGCAAAGAAAGCATCTTGAAAGACTAAATAAGAAAACAATTACTGTAACTGACAATGTACATCAGTTTTGAGCTATGACATCTATTTTTAAATAAGCATAAATCTCAAGGAAATCTTATGTGCAGTGCATAAACTCCTTGTCTTAACGTATTATTGAATCATTCATTGTAGCAATTCAAATGTAACTCACTATTGTTCAAGCCAATATTTGAATTTAGATTTAAAAGTTCATAGAGCAGACCAGGGAGTGTTGTAACACTATAGAGTTTAACTAATGAGCACCGCCTGCCTGAGGTAACAGTGGAGGTTCTTGTGTAAAAATAAGAAGGATTTAAGACCATAAGCCTGTTTTGAGGTAAGATTGTATAACTTCACATGCTTTATAAGAAGATGTATTCGATGTTTCTCGATGTGGGAGGTTAATCGATGACCGGGAGTGGGTTATTTTTATGGAGGTGACGTATTTTAAACACGTAAATGTAATAGCCTACCCACAATAAATTTATAATGCACAATATTTAAAATGTCAGTGTTTTTTATTGGTGCTGCGACTGTTTCTTTGGATTAATTGCAGGTTTCTAAACTGCTTTAATTTGAAGCAGATAAATATGTGAATAGTATATCAAAGTTTGAGACTCGAAAAACACAGTTACAGACATAAACAAAACAAAATGCGTTCCAACACTAACCGGTCTGCGCAAAATTCTCATGTAGACTGATTCATTACGCTTAAATAACAGTCAAATAACGTAGACACAGTAAAGTCAGCCAGACACTTTTACGCTATTATTTGCGCCAAGGGCTGACCAAAGTGGATTAATTATTCATTTGCGGGTTTCGTTGCAGGAGTCGCAGTGTCTCAGAGGAAGAAGAAGAAGAGAAAGCGAGTACAGCAGACAGCGCCTCCTCTCCACCTGCTTACGAGGACCTCTTCCACTCCTGAGTCCTGACAATGAAATACATTTTACCACGAACATTTCAAATAAAGTTCATTTGTTTACTTAAAGTATCCATTCGCGTATTTGTGTTACGCAGTTTTGCTAAATAAGGATGAGACTAAGATAATATGAAATACATTTTCGTATTTGAAGTATATAAGACATTTTACTAATGAGACTGGGTGAATAGGCTATTAAATAAGTTTCCATATTTGAAAAATATAGGCTAGTACGATTTACTTTAGTTTCGATGTTTAAAGATTCTTTTACACGTTACAAATAATGTGTGCTGCTGTCCTATACTCGATGTTTTTCTCAGCTCTCTCGTGTCCTCTTGGGCTCCTGAGAACTTCGTGGCACACGTGAGCGTCCGGTGAGGGCCACATGGGGGCAGAAAGGGTGAGGAAGTACGACAAAATTCACTAATTCACCAACACTGGGGAAGGTGGTGTATTTTATGCGTGTTCATTTTAATAACTGAAAGTTTGACAGATAACATTTTAATCACGTTGTAGTGCAACAGCAGCAAGTACCCATGTTAACATAGTCTGTAGTGCAAGGTTGTTCAGTTTGACTTGTAAATCGAGATGTGCTCTATATGCGTCTTTTTGTAGAATATTTAACAGAAACATTTCATGTCTGTCGTTTTAGGAAATGTGAGACTATATATTTGTTTTGACATTTTTATGGGTCTATCTTTTTATCGATTTAAAATATGAAATCTTATCATATGCTATCAGTCTACACTTAACAAAAACACCTTACAAAATATTGATTTTATTCTTTTAAATCAACACAACGGTTGAGCCGTTAAAAGTAATGTTCGATCAGTGTGATCCAAAAGAGAAAAAAATCGAAATATTCCATGCTTGCATAATATCTTTTTTTACCTTGTTTTAGCGTTTAAATTATGTTTGTTAAAATCGTTAAAGCTTGCTGTATTATTTACATAAATACCTAAATTATTTTTGTTAATTCTTTAAATTAGATTTTTTTTTATTCAATTATTTAAATCATTTTAAACTGGGTGATTTTTTTAATTATTTTTATAGAAATACATGAAACATGGGCTCTGAAAACATAACAGACTGTGTGTGTGTGTGTGTGCGCGCGTGCCACAATGTGTATAGGTACTGCATATATAGGTCCAA
>NW_015514620.1:4567-5831 GCF_001515645.1 Sinocyclocheilus grahami | reverse complement strand
AAGACAAGAATGCAAAACTAAATTACTAAAACTTTAACTAAATTTAAAATGGAAAATATACAAATGAAAACCTGAACAATATAATTTGGTTTATTGCCTCCTTGAGTACAAGTATTAAGTATTTACAGTGCTTGCAAAACTATTGCAAGCTATTGCAACTATTGCAAAACTATAAGCCAATTATTGAGTCTTTGAGCTTAAACTGGCTTGCTTTATAACATCACTTGACTATAACATCACAGAGCTGAACTCCGACCTCAGCTGATCAGAATGAGTGACAGCACAGCATGGATTAGATGAATTTGTCATATAGCGAGCGAGGAAAAAAATGGTGTAACGTTGTCAGGATATTCAGAGGCTAATTTCCATGACTTCTGCGAGAAGAGGATTGGGGAAAGGAATTAGAACAGAAGATGAGAGGAAAGTAATGGAAAGGCAGAGGATGGACACATTCAATAGAATTACAATAGAATATGTTTAGCAGACGATAAAAGAAAGGAAAAACAGGCAATTTGATGGTATAAAATTACAGAGATTTTTGGAATGGGAATTGAATCAATTTCTGCTTTGAGTAAAACAGCATGTCATCTCATACCTCATACACACACTAACAACCCTCTGAGAAACACTAAAGATGTTTGTGTGTGTGTGTGTCCATTTTCACAACATGATCTCTGCTTTCTCAGCAGCCTCATCTGTGCTTACGAAGAGCAAATGTAGGCTGCTTCTTGTTGCGATTTGCATGCGTGTCAGAGCTCTGATGGGCTTTGTCTTAGTAAAACAGGTCCATCTGGAGTTCATTAGTGTATTGAACGTGTGGATGAGGTGGTTACGTGCAAGCTAATGATGGAGTCCTCAAATCAATGACGGTCACAAACTGCTGCCTAAGCTGTTTTCTGCTGAGGATCCTGTCTATTTTGGGCAGCTTGCAGCGGTTTGCAAGTGTGCAGATTCTCTTTGTGTGATCAAGGATGAATAGTGCTGTGATAAGATGTGAAAGCTAATTCAGTAGCACCGCTGTACTAAAAACTAATCCTAAATATTCAGATTAGCAGGCAGTAAACGTGCATTTTCCATTTTTATGGCTGATTTTTAAACTCTTATCTCAAAATATGTGGTTACAACCTTACAAAGAAGATGCAAAGTGTGTATTATTTCAACTTTAACTTCAATTATACTTCTAATTAAATTACTTGCAATGTAAATGCAATTTATGGTATTACGACTCAGTTTTTAATTAATAATGGGGGGAAATAATTGAAAA
>NW_015514620.1:3308-3939 GCF_001515645.1 Sinocyclocheilus grahami | reverse complement strand
TGCATACTGACACACAACACAGCATAAAACACTGTGAGATGTGTCCTCTACAGTCCATTCAGCCCAGTGGGGTTCTGCTAATATGCACCTGTCTGCAAAAGATACCCACAACCCCCCTCTCCGCTGTCTTCCTCTGCAGCGAGGGGGGAAGGGGTTCGTCTTTGATGCTGAGCGCTTCAGGGGTCTGTCTGTCTGTCTGATATCCCAGGCGCTGCTTTTCATTCCTCTTTGACTGTGTCTGTATTGATGCAGTGTGTTTGTGTTTTGTATTAGAGACAATCCTGTCGCCGTTTGTTTGTTTATCTTGGATTTTAATCTCCGTTTGACCTTGTAGCAGAAGCGTCATGGCTTTCTGAACCAAGTTCATTTTAAATGCCAATTCCGAAAAGATTATTTGTATCGATGGTTATTCTGAAAACACAATTATCGTACATAAAAAATAAAAAAAAAGTATTTGTCTTAAACACTGTGGCACAAATTACACATTTGCATGTTTACATTTGGTCACACCAATTATAATTCTTTTTTATGCTAGTCAAGGCTGAATTTATTTGATCAAAAATACAGTAAAAATCGTAATATTGTGAAATATTATTACTAGTGCTGTCAAACGATTAATCGCGATTAATCG
>NW_015514620.1:0-265 GCF_001515645.1 Sinocyclocheilus grahami | reverse complement strand
ATTGATGTGTATCCATTAGTGTTTGTCTTAAGAGTAAAAGTGTGTCAGAATAGATTTACATGCATTCACAATATCCACCTTCGTCTGGATCGCACAGCTCAGATAATATGAGAATTGAGATTCTTGACATCTCTTGAGGAAACTCGGGAAATTAGTCATTTTTGATGAAATCTCTCTTTTAAAGGTATAGGCCTACAAGCATTTCTCGATGCATCATTGTCAGTTTTCCCTCACCGTATATGAACCGTAGTGTGAATTTTCTTCT
>NW_015514619.1:4671-5831 GCF_001515645.1 Sinocyclocheilus grahami | reverse complement strand
AACGGAACTTGCGACCATAGTTGCTTTTGGGAAACGCACCCCAGAATGATAAAAGCACCAGAATCCCACTTAAAATATAAAGTGGGAGAACTTTTCATAGTTCTTGGTGTGAACGCGCCTTAAAACTTACGGTAAATAATCATTCAAATTCTGTGAGAATAACGACATCAATGAAGGCATAGAGGCTGCCTTTTTTTCACCAGATAAATTATTTAAAAATATTGACAGCCAATCAGAATCTATTCCACTTTAAAGAGCTCAAGCACAAAACCACAGTGCATGCTTGTAATAAACATAACATTATTGTGCTTTGGTGTGGATGCTAATATAGTTATCATTCTTGGTGTGAACGGGCCTTTACTGCTTGAAGGGCAGGGAAGTGCAAGGTTTGTAGGTAGTTGGATCACTAAATGAATTAACTCGCAGTGCATTTTGGCTTTACAGTATGTCCTTTTATCCTTAAAACTACCGTAAACATTGAGGGGGACACAACCTCCTCAATACAAAGTCATAAGCACCTGGCATCCAACTACTGAACTCCTGCAGTATTTTAGATGTAGCCTATAGTGAACCAGTAGTGATAGTTTACATGTTTGCCTTCCATGAAGGCCGAGACCTGATTTGCGAATGGATGAAAAGCTTGAATGAAGTATGCAAATGACGTGCCATATTAGTGTGAACGTCTGCAACTGCCAAGAACGTTTAAGACATATAACAGATCCTGATTGGGACCGATCAAGACTTGTGTTTTAATTGCCTGAGTGGATGTTTGGATACGTTAATGCAGTGATCAGTAGTTGCCTTGTACCACAGATGCACCACAGAAACCATATACCTCAAACATTTGCGCAACTGTTCAATATATTACAATAAATAAACCGGGATCTGAAGATTGTGAGCTGGGAGGAATCACATATCTGTTGCTTATCCACACATTCTTATTACTTTTATATCAGACTTGTGTGTATTTCAGATTAGTGAGCAAAGTTAAAGTGTGAACAATGAAATCTAATTAAAAAAAAACACCAGTAGGTAAAAGCATGATTCAGAGTAATCTGGTTAGAGATCGGTATTTTGTATCGATAAATAAAATATATATTTGTTCCGTCTACAACTGTTGTGGTGAATCTGAACTAAATATGCGACGGACGGTAGCAGAC
>NW_015514619.1:0-462 GCF_001515645.1 Sinocyclocheilus grahami | reverse complement strand
TTTATATTCATATAATTTATATTATATATAAATATATTTAATATGAAAACATAACAGATTTTTCATAAATATATATGCATGCATGTGTATTTATATATACATAAATATACTCCGTACACACACATATATTATGTGCATAAAAACTTTTATTTTGGATGATTTAGCGTTGCCCAGCACTATATCTTACATATAAACGATATCTTTCATCAGTATCTTTGCATCAAAAAACAAGGTTTTTGTAATTATCCTTTGATTACTATAAAATATAATCATCATTATTTTCAATATTTTTTTGTATGTATGAATTTAAATAAATTTGTAAGTATTTTACATTTTAGATTGATTCTATAACTGAAGACATTTCAGATTCTACTGGAGAAAAACCGAATACTGAAATGAATTATTGAACAAAACAAACAATATATATAAGAACATATTTGGTTCTTTTACCTCTTTTTTCTG
>NW_015514618.1:5123-5832 GCF_001515645.1 Sinocyclocheilus grahami | reverse complement strand
AAAAATTGACCCTTATGACTGGTTTTGTGGTCCAGGGTCACAAACAATAACTAAAATGATTAAATGATGCATTTAATGTATTATTTAATAAATTATAATACATTATTTAAATAAATAATAATAAATTAAAGGTGTGTAGGGGCCTTTTCTCTATCTACTAAACATTTTGCTTTCACACACAGGTTTTGAACAACTTCAGGTTGACTTTTAACCTGGTTTTACCCTGAACTACATTATTAATTTGTCATTTTCTTTAGAAACCAGAAAAGATATGATCAGAATCTGAGGGAGTGTTATCTATTATTGAAAGTGTAGCATGATGCAATACAGCTCTTTAATTCCAGAGTAACTTCCTGTTTCACGATTTCCCCGGTTTCAAAAGACGACACTGAGTGAGAAGTGATTGCCTATCCTCTAAATGTAAAAATAAACAGCATAATCGCAGAAGGACTTTATGTTCTTATGATAAGAGCCAACTTTTCCCTGATTTCAGACATTTAACATAGCTAGAGATGTCGTCCTTTCAACCCTATGCTTATAGTAAATTACTGTGGCGTTTCCATCTCCCATACGACTATGCCGTACAGGTCTGTCTTTCCAGTATCTTATCACTAACAGCTTACATGGCACCTCTACAGCTCTGCTGTTTCCTTGTCACAGATTTCCTGTGGTTTATTCAAAGCAGTCTCAGAAAAAGATCCCCTTTCCT
>NW_015514618.1:0-4253 GCF_001515645.1 Sinocyclocheilus grahami | reverse complement strand
ACATTTCTGCAAAAAATTACTTTGCTTCTTGCATGTTGTGCGCCATTTTCAACATGAAACATCCAGTGAGTGGTGCTAAAAACTCATTCAGTTTTATCTGAAACTGAAAAATCTGGCAACATTTTATTGTGTTGGTTGTTGTACGTATCACAGCAGTTCAGTCATGAAATGTCTGGTGAATGGCACTAAAAGGTTAACACTCTATTGCTGTGATTTGTATATTTCGGAAGGCTGCTTCGCAGAGCAATCTCTTGCAGTGTTGTCCAATTATTAAAAGCATTTTTGGCTTGTTGTTTAGGCTTGGCTCATAAAGCGATCAAGTTTATGGACACAGGTGCGGGTCGCAATATTTTGGTCTTATTTTCGATGTGAAGTATTTGGATTTATTTCAGTTTATTATGGGCTTGTTCTTGTTAGCTATTTTTTTCTAGCAAGATCTGGCAACAATTATGAATCAAGGCTCAGATTAGGCACTAAAAGGTGAATTGACGATCGAATTTAGCTGCAGTGTGTACATGGCCTTTGAGCTCTTTTATCTTGACTCGTGTTTTACAGGACTCATACATGTGTGCTCCTCATTGCAATGCTCTACCAGGTGACCTACTGAGCAAGTTTACTATGTTAGAAAAGCCATAGATATGGTGGTTATGTGATGCAACAACATTTATTAGTTTACAAATCATGCATTATGGTCAAAGTATTTTGAAGTCTCTGGTGTTTTACTGCAACTAGTGTTGATTTTAACTTTTTGAAGATTTGCAAAAATGTAGGTAGAGATCTTTTAAGATAACCCTATTAACAAACTACATTTAGACCGCACGTACTGTAAACCAGAGAATATCAGCCATATGAGCCATACCATATACATTTTTTTATCACAAGTAAGATTTTTGGGGATAACAATACTGCATCAGGTGTGCATGTTTACAAGCTCTGTGAGACGATGCTTCTCTGCATCCCTCCCACAGACAGCGGCAGGTGCCCGACAGCAACCCTCCAGACTGCTGCAATATCTACACTACTTCAAACAGGACGCCACCCACCATTTGGAGAATTTGGGAGCACCGTTCTTCCCTAGGGGCTATAACAGAATGGATGGGCCTTCATTAGCTGATGCAGCCCTTTACAGTGATAATAGTGAGTTTACACGCTAAGACCAGAGATTCAGCTGTGTCTGCTTGTAGTTGTGGGGAGCTGAAGTCTGTGAATTTGTTCAGAGCCACATGGAGACAGAATGCGGGCAGTTCTCTTGATGTTTCGTGCCGTTTTTTATCACTCCCTCACTCACTACCAATTCAAAGCAGCACGGCAGCCAGATGTTTACCCAAGAGATACATGTGATAGTGTCTTACCATAATGCCCTCTTAGTGATGCCTGCAAAGGCAAGCATCGGCTTTCCTATTGTTGATACTAGGTTTAAACCTAAGTATTAAATTTGGCACGCATCTCATGGACAATTTAATAAGTGGATAAAAATCCCATAGGCTTACAATGAAGGATGGACTCAGGCAAAACCTAGTCACTATAATGCCATGCATAGAATATCATAAGGTGGGCTCTTTTGACTGCAAATTACCTAGCAATCGTATAGCAACATGCAACAAACCTCATAAAATACGTAAGCAACTGAGTCTAGAACACTCACATCATGTGAGCAAACACATACACTACCAGTCAAAGGTTTTGGAATAATTATGCATTCATTTGATAAAAAATACAGTAAAAACAGTAATACTGTGAAATAATATCACAATTTAAAAGAACAGTTTTCTATGATCCTTAAGAAATAATTTAAATTATATTATAATCATTCTTATTATCTAATATTTAGTGCTAAAGAAACATCTATCATTCAGAAACTACCATTGAACCGCTTGGGGTAAGAACAATTAAAACATAATTAATAATAAAAAAATATAAAAAACAACAACAAGAAGAAAGAAATGAAGGAATTATTACTTTTAATCAGCAAGTACGCATTCAATTGATCAAAAAAGACAATACACATTCATAATGCCACAAAAAAGTATTTCTAATAAATGCTGTTTAGCAAACACTATTTTCAACATTCATAATAATAATGACTATTATTTATAACTGAGCACCAAATCAGCATATTATGAACTCCGAATGATCATGTGACACTGAAGACTGGAGTAATATTAAAAATTCAGCTTTACCAACACAGGAATAAATTACATTTTAAAATCAATTAAAGCAGAAAGCAGTTCCTTTACATTGTAATCATATTTCACAATATTACTGTTTTACTCTATTTTTGATCAAACAAATGCAGCCTTGGTGAGCACAAAATACTTTTTAAAACTTTTTAAAAACATGTTTAAAAAATTGGTAGTGTACATAGAAACTATGTGATTATGTAGACTAGTGTTTTACACTGGGTGTAATACAACACTGGTTTATCAGGTTTAATAAGTAAAGATTTGGGTACCTGGTTGTATATTATAATGGGGATATTAAGATTGCCTTAACAAGCAAGCACTATATGGGACTAAAGCTAAGCCTTTTACAGGGCAAGTGTGTGTAATGGGTGTGCACTGTGTTCAGTGGTCTGACTTGGGTTATTATGTCCAAAATGTTTAATTAAGTGTAATTACTGTAATGGAAATATGAGACAATACAAATGACAAAGCAAATGAGACAACATCAACAAAGATGCTGGATTAAGTCAAAAAAGATGACAAATAAATTCCTTATGTATGACCTGGCTTTAATACTGTAGTAATTAATATAGACAGAAATAGCCAATACTTATGAACGTGACAGAGTGTAATTACAATAATCACAGACTATTAAAACATTAATAGCATACACAGACAGGTATGGATAATGCATCCAGGTCTCTGCAATGACACAAAGGCATCCTTAATTTTAAAAGTATGATGACCTGGTACTTAACTTGTTCTTTACTGTGATGGCAGGCGGCCAAAACGGTGACACATTTCTATGATTTTTGCAACCACAAACACCCACTTGCGACACACACCAGATGTGTAAAAGTCGAGTCAGCAAAAATTCTGTTCCTTTCCTGTATTTATGGCTAAAGATTTTGGCACATCACCCAAGGTAACACCTTTCTACATACTAAAACACATGGGGAAAAAAACATTTCATTATCTGCAGAAAATTATGCAATAATAAATCAATAAAAGCAATAACTAAATAACAGTTCACTGCAACATAAGATTTCTGTTGTAATTTATTCACCCTCATCAATTTGTATGCCTTTGTGTGTCTTTCGTGAAACAAAAAAAAAAATAGAATATTAAGCAAAAAGTCCTGGCTGCTCTTTTCCATATAACAATAGCATGCACTGGGCTGTCAAGCTTCAAAAAATTACTAAATAGACCACACAAGTCCATATGATTTTGTGTTTGAGTTCCATAGAAAAAAGGTATACAAGTTAGAAACAACATGAGAGTGAGTAAATAACTATTTCTTTAAGCAAGCAATATGCAAGATTCAAATCTACCAGTTTTTTTTTACAGTGAGGGAAGAAAAGATTTCGGAGAGACTTCATGGGCCAAAATCTTTACTTATTAACTTGGCTCCCATGCCTCCCAGACTGCTCAGATCCATTGTCTTTCCAACCAATTTGACTCTTGTTTGTGAACTTCTCCTCTGACATTTTATTTTGATCCTCAGGCCCAGCCCAACCTATAATTTGGCCTCTTAAACAGCAGCCTGATTGTTTGTCGGAGTGATGGGCTTAGCTGCTCTTTTCAGTGCTTCATCGCCTGTTGCATTAAAGATCTTCAAACCAGCAATTATCTTTCTTTTTTCCTGCTTGTTTTTTATTTTTTTACCCATCACACTCTGAATAAAAGTGATGCTAATGTCAGGGGTATCTCAGCTAAACATGGAAGCAGTGGCATTCTCGAAGGTTCACATACTTGTGATGAGTTTTTGCATAGATTTTGCTAGCTTTATTGTTATAAAAAGGCACAGGTGAACATTATGAATGTCAAGAGAAAGAAAATGCAAGTCATTATTGACGCACACTGGGCCAAATATTGTATACATTAAAGTGAGTGAGCTGGATTTTCACATCTTTTGAAGAAAATAAAAGTTAAACAAGCCCATGCAAAAATCTCGCAAAGGTTTGTGGGTGTTTTCTTGTATGTTTCTTCGCAGTTGCTTGGATGTTCTCTCCTAATTGCTATGATATTACTGACATTATTAACACACACACATACATACTGTATGTATATACAGTATATACTGTATATATA
>NW_015514617.1:45735-46433 GCF_001515645.1 Sinocyclocheilus grahami | reverse complement strand
CTTCTGGAAGGTATTTGGGGAATGTATTGTTTCAACTGTCAATTAATGTAAACCAACCACTCTGGGTAATACTGGGAAAAATGCTAAACAAATAAATAAATAAACAAAAAAACCTTGCATGTTTTAGAGTGAAAACTTAGCAGAGGTCTATCCCTCTCTGGAGGCAGAATACTTCCTCTGTGTGTTTTAGAGGAGTAATAAGATTAGTATCCCCACTTTAGTAATATCACCTTGTTGTGGTACGAACTGAATGAGGTGATGTAAACGACATTTTTTGTGAAACTTCCTGCTTGAATGCTTGTGCAATGTAGTTGTTTATTGTTACTGCATAACTTTACAAGCCCTGAAATATTGTCGATACTGTGCATTACATTATAAATTATGATAATGGCTCTACACAGATATTAGTTCCTGGAAGCATAATATAATGTGAAGAAATGACTATTCTCAGTTATATTTTGCACACACCATTAAATGGATCTTTAAGTAAATGCATTTCTGCATCATGGAATCACACCGTTTGCCAAATTCTGGCTGGGAGAGTCAAATCCGTTAATGAAAGTGAAAATCGATATGGATTTCAGCCATTACAGAAGTATACTCACTGACTGAAATGAAGCATAACATTCCCTGATGATACTGTCTAAGGATATGGTGGATTTAACCATGGAAAAGGCTTTTGTAATTCAAAAGAAAGT
>NW_015514617.1:43094-44333 GCF_001515645.1 Sinocyclocheilus grahami | reverse complement strand
GAAATTTTCAGATGGCACTTAGAGGCTTTTTGCATCTGAACTCTTCAATTGTTTATTCACCCTCACATCATTACAAACCTATATGTTTTCCTTTTGGACACATGGTTCCACGATTAAAATTATTAAACCAACGTATTAAATTCAAAATGGATCATTATAGATTAATTTATTCATGCACCTTTGAAAGCATTTATCCATCAATTATTTTACTTATTTAGTAGTGCTTATTTAATCATTTTTATTCAGGTATTGTTTTCGTGTTAAGGGCTCTCGTTCAGTTTCACGCATGCACATTTTTCAACATGCCTTGAAATGTAATGAAAAGACAGCACACCATATTACAACAAAACATATGGCCATACTATGGGGTATTAAAGATTCAGATTCTATTTGTGATTCTTTCATTTTCTACTGTTATTAAATATGATAATAATCTCAAATGAGGCCAAGTAGACCAGCAGAACATTGCACCTGTCATCCTAGAAAGATTCACACTATAGCATACCATTCAAGAGCCATAATAACTTGAATGAATATAGCAGTTGAAGAAAGCTTTAAAAAAAAAAAATTCCTATTTAGCCAGATTGACATTGATATTTACTCACGAGAAACTGTTCATATTTACCTAAAACATGTTTAAATCTCTATATAGCAGCAATTCATCCCCGGCACAAAACTATTTATTAATAAATAAAGTGATAAGGTAAATGAATAAGGATTCAGTGGCTTTACAACACCTTGGATTCCAGTCCAGTTTTGGTTATTTACATTTAAACATTATGTTTAATGATGGACCCTGGTAGAGTGACCATATTCACCCAGAGTGGCACTATTCTCTAGATCTGCTCTGTCAGACATGCATTCAACCTCACTGCCCAGTCTGCCAGAGTCAGATTAACCATATGGGCATTTGGGCATGCGTTCAGGGGCACCTTGTCGAGGGTGGGTACAAGTGCATCCGTGGGGACATGAATTGCCACAAAAATGCTTTCAAATATGTGCCGCAATGGCTGCTTGTCTCTTTTGGGAGATGTTAGGGTTCCTTCACTGTCAAAATTACAACACATGCTACAAATTTCGGTCACACTTTATTTCAAGGACCAGACCTAACTATTAACTAACTATTAATTATAATTTTTGCTTATTAATGCTTATTAATAGTTAGTAATGTAGTTGTTAAGTATGGGGTAGGATTAAGGGATCTAAAGTATGGTCATGCAGAATAAGGCATTAATATGT
>NW_015514617.1:40601-41874 GCF_001515645.1 Sinocyclocheilus grahami | reverse complement strand
TCATCTTCATAACATCAATGAACTCTTTCAATACGTCTCGACCACTACTAAGATACCTCCTCAGGATACTACGCCATTCCCGTACACTAAGAGACTGGGTAAAACATGGCCGTCCACGACACGTCATCCTGGTGTTCCTCCCGCCAACACCAAACAAACTACAGACCAGCGTAAAGGCAATGATATGGGCGATGACTCAGCGGTGGTTATCGAGACAAAGCGAGATTACTCCACCGAACTCAGCGTGACCATTGCGGTGGGTGCTTCTCTCCTTTTCCTCAACATTCTGGCCTTTGCAGCACTTTACTACAAGAAGGATAAGCGCCGTCACGAATCCAACCGACGTGGGCCCAGCCCACAGCGGAACTCTGCACCAGCTAATGCAGTGGCTAACGCCAATGACATAGCACATTTGCAGAGCGAGGAGGTGATGTCGCTCCAGATGAAACAGCAGCAGATGGAACACGAGCACCATCATGAGTGTGATGCTCTGCCAGGTCACGATACGCTTCGTCTTACCTGCCCAGCCGATTACACACTTACTCTACGACGTTCGCCTGATGACATCCCACTCATGACGCCAAGTACCATAACAATGATTCCTCACTCTCTGGCCGGAATGCAGCCCCTGCACAATTTCAACACGTTTGGAGGTAGTCAGAACAGTACCAACCTGCCCCATGGGCACTCCACCACCAGGGTATAGCTTTGTGCTGTGCACTAAAAGATCCTTTTCAGAACTCTAGGACATGGTCTGCTAAGGCATTGGGGGTTAAGGTCCTTTGTTTGTCATGGCAAACTGTGCTGACTTTGTTCCACTCTGAGACTTATATTGGTGGATTAGATGTTATTTTCCTATGAAGCCTTCTTGCAGAATATATCAAAGTCAAATATGACCTACTTGCGAAAAAAAATGAATGTTACTAAAGTAATACTTTATTTGGAGACAAGCTTGGTAAGGGCAGGGGACTTTACACCAAAAGACAAGAACTCTCTCCAAAGGACTATTTTGCTTGTATAGACAACATATACACCAACACAAGAGAGGTTAAAGGATCTGACGAAGCTTTGTACCATACCATATGTCATATACCAAGAGCAACAATGAGAGCAATGTTATTATACGAGAACTATATTTCAGATGAACACATTAATATTATTTTCTGAGAGTGTTTTCACATACCCAACCTGTGGATTGAACTCAAAAATCCCAGCCTGAAATGTAATTATAACAAAATTTGTAAAGGTGACAAAATGTAAATACTTGTGAGTC
>NW_015514617.1:26750-27219 GCF_001515645.1 Sinocyclocheilus grahami | reverse complement strand
GATTGGCAGGCTCATCAGTACCTCACGTCAGGCTGCTCTCCCTCCGCTGGCTAAGTGTTTCTCTCAGCGTGAGTACTTTAAAACAGAGGAGGAAAAGCAATTTCAGCAGCACTTGGAGAATGCTCACTTTGCAAGAGAGTCACTCCAGCCTGTGGTAAACAATCCAGTGGTGATATCAGCCTCTATGAGTATTTCCACAAAAACAGGGCAAATAAATAACATGGAGGGAAATGTGCAGAATGTAATATCTCATTTTAGCCTTCCTTTGTTGCAACGGCTGTCAAGCTTGGGTGCTTAGACTGGAGAGAGCAAGACATGGGTCATTGATGCTATGACTGAGGAAAATTAACATACACCGGTGTTCTGGATGTCAAGTGTCAACATTGGCTTTGTGGATTTTATGGGTCAGGTATATTATGCACACACATTTTTATTATACATCAGCAGCAGACCTGAGATAAAAACCTGA
>NW_015514617.1:23998-25410 GCF_001515645.1 Sinocyclocheilus grahami | reverse complement strand
CATGGAAAAGGCTTTTGTAATTCAAAAGAAAGTACCATTTCCTACAGTGTGAACAATCTGAATATGAACCTGTGGTGACTGTATACTTCAGGCAATAATTAAATAATATGAGTGCTGTTTTACTGAATGTCAGCGTGGCTGTGATTTGATTATAGGCACGAGGCCATGCGAATTGTTCAGTGTCACTGAGAAATGCACAGACTGGCAGCTTGTCTGGAATATTGCAAGCACAGACAAATGGAGTAATTCAAACAGTGAAGTGTCACAGTAATACTCCAAACTGTTCAGAACTGTTGGTGGGCCGCATGTTCAACTGTTGTAGAACTGTGACCTGTTCCAACATTTTAAATGGGCTAAATAAAAAAAAAAAAATACAACATTATACAGTTCTTTCTGGTGATACAGTTATGTTCTAAACTGTTAAAACATACAAATGTAACCCAATTTTAAATGTTTTGCAACCCACTGATGGGTCAGTTATGGATAAACCATGGGTTATTCTAACATAGCATTTTGAGTATAATTTAACTCAACAAAGCGGTAGGGTGACCATGCGTCCTCTTTTCCCCGGACATGTCCTCATTTTGGACCTAAAAAATGTGTCTGGCAGGGATTTCTTAATCTGGCAGGGATTTGGCTGTTTTCTTTATCTCGCTCCGCTGAATCTCTGACATTGGTTTCATGTTGACTTTTAAAAAGTTAGTTTTATCTATTAGTTTTGTGTAAACAGTTTCAGCTCCCTAGAATGCATCTAACTTTGTGATTATATAAATGATAAAAGCAAAGTGGATGTAACGGGACATATGCTGCACACTGTGCCACTTTAGTGAAGTGCTGCTCTTATCTGAAATACAGAAACTGAGGAGCTGTAGATTGGCTTGGTGGGTAAATAGCTTAGAGCATTGCTTGCTTTTCTCAGGTCTGAATTCTCTGAAATAGTCATTAGTATTGTTATTGCTTACATACTTATATAGGCATTACCAGAGGTTAAAGCAAACAAATGAAATACCATTGATTCTCTCTCATGTTTGCTTGTAGCTAGATTAGATTGTTGATTCCCTGCCATATATGCATGCCGTGAGATGGTGCCCTTTTGAGAGATTATTTGTGGAAAAGAAAAATTATTATAATTATTAAAGTATTATATTTTCCACAATAATTTACTTTGCAAGCCATAACAAAAAATTTAAGTCAAACCATGAATAAATGTAACATTCACCATCAGCTGCCTTCCATTTGATATCAGTAACACACACAGACTCACATGACATCATTGCCACAGTTTAAATTAATATTTCACCCAAAAATAAATGCCATTTGTATAATTGAAGAGTTCAGATGCAAAAGCCTCTAAGTGCCATCTGAACATTTCTTCTAAAATTAGCATTTTTATCAGGCTCCTATGTTTAGGT
>NW_015514617.1:21574-22771 GCF_001515645.1 Sinocyclocheilus grahami | reverse complement strand
GCATGCTAATAAGCAACTAGTTAATACTGAGAATTGGTCCCTAAAATAAAGTGTTACCTACATTTACCTACCTACTAATTTTGTATATAGCCATTTATTTATATTGTCCCCAACTACATAGTGACGCAAATAACAATATAAAAGGTAATTTGTCCTCACAGGCCTTGAGGGTTTAAATTCATGCATTCCAAACCGTGTTTCTCAATATCTTTAAATCACTGCAAAGCCTACTTATTTTCCCTTCTTGTCATGCCAAATTATTTGTAGTCTGCAATGCTTGAAAAAAGCCTGATAACAAAAGATGACTACTGAGGCCAATTTTTAAACAAACAAATTATTAGCAAAATCTGTGGAGAAGTGCAGATATTGCTTCAGAAACAAACCTTGACAAAGCTAATGCACTAAGAGAAAAATGCCGGCCTGGTTTTTACCACCTCATCTCCATATTTAGAAACCTTTTATGCCCGGCTAGGTTGCCTGCTGCTCCCAGACTGAATAATGTGTAGGAGTGGTAAATTGGCTTTCCAGTTAAAACCTTTCTCACTAGGTATGTTCTTTTTGTGGTTAGGAAAGCTATACCAGTAATGACTGTTCCAATACAGAGCAATGCTGTATTCTTTAGTTCAAATGTGTCAGCTAGGAAATTGTACTGAGCAGATATTTGATTCCTATGAAACTGGGCAAAAAGGAGATGAAGAGTCATCATATCCCAAAATACTTTGAGGTCATGAATCTTTGTAAATGAACATATGTATTAGACATCTCGATGTTATAATATCCTTAGGTTCAACAACCTAGAGTTGAGCTATCATTATAGCATATGTGTGTTCAAACACATACAGTGCACAGATGTTAAAGATATTGATGCATGTGTGGTTATGAACATCTGTGTAGGCTTGCTCTTTATTACTGCAATTTTAAAAAACACACTGCATTGCACTTAAAAAGCTATTTCTAAATTGTTAGGCAAATACTGACGTGTTCTTTAAATTCTCGTTTAGGGATCCGAATCAGCCAGTTCCACAGGACACCAAATTCATCCACACGAAGCCTAACCGCTTCGAGGAAGTGGCTTGGTCTAAATACAACCCAAAAGACCAGCTTTATCTACACATTGGACTAAAGCCAAGGGTGAGAGATCACTATCGTGCAACTAAGGTTGCCTTCTGGTTAGAGCTGGTACCTCATCTTCATAAC
>NW_015514617.1:5134-5832 GCF_001515645.1 Sinocyclocheilus grahami | reverse complement strand
CTTCTGGAAGGTATTTGGGGAATGTATTGTTTCAACTGTCAATTAATGTAAACCAACCACTCTGGGTAATACTGGGAAAAATGCTAAACAAATAAATAAATAAACAAAAAAACCTTGCATGTTTTAGAGTGAAAACTTAGCAGAGGTCTATCCCTCTCTGGAGGCAGAATACTTCCTCTGTGTGTTTTAGAGGAGTAATAAGATTAGTATCCCCACTTTAGTAATATCACCTTGTTGTGGTACGAACTGAATGAGGTGATGTAAACGACATTTTTTGTGAAACTTCCTGCTTGAATGCTTGTGCAATGTAGTTGTTTATTGTTACTGCATAACTTTACAAGCCCTGAAATATTGTCGATACTGTGCATTACATTATAAATTATGATAATGGCTCTACACAGATATTAGTTCCTGGAAGCATAATATAATGTGAAGAAATGACTATTCTCAGTTATATTTTGCACACACCATTAAATGGATCTTTAAGTAAATGCATTTCTGCATCATGGAATCACACCGTTTGCCAAATTCTGGCTGGGAGAGTCAAATCCGTTAATGAAAGTGAAAATCGATATGGATTTCAGCCATTACAGAAGTATACTCACTGACTGAAATGAAGCATAACATTCCCTGATGATACTGTCTAAGGATATGGTGGATTTAACCATGGAAAAGGCTTTTGTAATTCAAAAGAAAGT
>NW_015514617.1:2493-3732 GCF_001515645.1 Sinocyclocheilus grahami | reverse complement strand
GAAATTTTCAGATGGCACTTAGAGGCTTTTTGCATCTGAACTCTTCAATTGTTTATTCACCCTCACATCATTACAAACCTATATGTTTTCCTTTTGGACACATGGTTCCACGATTAAAATTATTAAACCAACGTATTAAATTCAAAATGGATCATTATAGATTAATTTATTCATGCACCTTTGAAAGCATTTATCCATCAATTATTTTACTTATTTAGTAGTGCTTATTTAATCATTTTTATTCAGGTATTGTTTTCGTGTTAAGGGCTCTCGTTCAGTTTCACGCATGCACATTTTTCAACATGCCTTGAAATGTAATGAAAAGACAGCACACCATATTACAACAAAACATATGGCCATACTATGGGGTATTAAAGATTCAGATTCTATTTGTGATTCTTTCATTTTCTACTGTTATTAAATATGATAATAATCTCAAATGAGGCCAAGTAGACCAGCAGAACATTGCACCTGTCATCCTAGAAAGATTCACACTATAGCATACCATTCAAGAGCCATAATAACTTGAATGAATATAGCAGTTGAAGAAAGCTTTAAAAAAAAAAAATTCCTATTTAGCCAGATTGACATTGATATTTACTCACGAGAAACTGTTCATATTTACCTAAAACATGTTTAAATCTCTATATAGCAGCAATTCATCCCCGGCACAAAACTATTTATTAATAAATAAAGTGATAAGGTAAATGAATAAGGATTCAGTGGCTTTACAACACCTTGGATTCCAGTCCAGTTTTGGTTATTTACATTTAAACATTATGTTTAATGATGGACCCTGGTAGAGTGACCATATTCACCCAGAGTGGCACTATTCTCTAGATCTGCTCTGTCAGACATGCATTCAACCTCACTGCCCAGTCTGCCAGAGTCAGATTAACCATATGGGCATTTGGGCATGCGTTCAGGGGCACCTTGTCGAGGGTGGGTACAAGTGCATCCGTGGGGACATGAATTGCCACAAAAATGCTTTCAAATATGTGCCGCAATGGCTGCTTGTCTCTTTTGGGAGATGTTAGGGTTCCTTCACTGTCAAAATTACAACACATGCTACAAATTTCGGTCACACTTTATTTCAAGGACCAGACCTAACTATTAACTAACTATTAATTATAATTTTTGCTTATTAATGCTTATTAATAGTTAGTAATGTAGTTGTTAAGTATGGGGTAGGATTAAGGGATCTAAAGTATGGTCATGCAGAATAAGGCATTAATATGT
>NW_015514617.1:0-1273 GCF_001515645.1 Sinocyclocheilus grahami | reverse complement strand
TCATCTTCATAACATCAATGAACTCTTTCAATACGTCTCGACCACTACTAAGATACCTCCTCAGGATACTACGCCATTCCCGTACACTAAGAGACTGGGTAAAACATGGCCGTCCACGACACGTCATCCTGGTGTTCCTCCCGCCAACACCAAACAAACTACAGACCAGCGTAAAGGCAATGATATGGGCGATGACTCAGCGGTGGTTATCGAGACAAAGCGAGATTACTCCACCGAACTCAGCGTGACCATTGCGGTGGGTGCTTCTCTCCTTTTCCTCAACATTCTGGCCTTTGCAGCACTTTACTACAAGAAGGATAAGCGCCGTCACGAATCCAACCGACGTGGGCCCAGCCCACAGCGGAACTCTGCACCAGCTAATGCAGTGGCTAACGCCAATGACATAGCACATTTGCAGAGCGAGGAGGTGATGTCGCTCCAGATGAAACAGCAGCAGATGGAACACGAGCACCATCATGAGTGTGATGCTCTGCCAGGTCACGATACGCTTCGTCTTACCTGCCCAGCCGATTACACACTTACTCTACGACGTTCGCCTGATGACATCCCACTCATGACGCCAAGTACCATAACAATGATTCCTCACTCTCTGGCCGGAATGCAGCCCCTGCACAATTTCAACACGTTTGGAGGTAGTCAGAACAGTACCAACCTGCCCCATGGGCACTCCACCACCAGGGTATAGCTTTGTGCTGTGCACTAAAAGATCCTTTTCAGAACTCTAGGACATGGTCTGCTAAGGCATTGGGGGTTAAGGTCCTTTGTTTGTCATGGCAAACTGTGCTGACTTTGTTCCACTCTGAGACTTATATTGGTGGATTAGATGTTATTTTCCTATGAAGCCTTCTTGCAGAATATATCAAAGTCAAATATGACCTACTTGCGAAAAAAAATGAATGTTACTAAAGTAATACTTTATTTGGAGACAAGCTTGGTAAGGGCAGGGGACTTTACACCAAAAGACAAGAACTCTCTCCAAAGGACTATTTTGCTTGTATAGACAACATATACACCAACACAAGAGAGGTTAAAGGATCTGACGAAGCTTTGTACCATACCATATGTCATATACCAAGAGCAACAATGAGAGCAATGTTATTATACGAGAACTATATTTCAGATGAACACATTAATATTATTTTCTGAGAGTGTTTTCACATACCCAACCTGTGGATTGAACTCAAAAATCCCAGCCTGAAATGTAATTATAACAAAATTTGTAAAGGTGACAAAATGTAAATACTTGTGAGTC
>NW_015514616.1:1446-5832 GCF_001515645.1 Sinocyclocheilus grahami | reverse complement strand
GGGGGGGGGGGGGGGGGGGGGGGGGGGGGGGGGGTTTTGCATGTGTTTTTAAGCCTTGCCAATTTAAACATTAAAGAGATTTTAAAGCATTCAAGCACAAGATCGCAAAAAGGTACTCATGGGCTGTGTTCGGTGTGCACACAGAGAGCCGCGTTTCAGCCACACAAACACCGAATTGAGTTCTCTTTCGCGTCTCCTTGCCCTTGAACGAACAAATACACCTCGCCAATTTAAATATTCAAGCGCAATATATATATATTCTTTTTTCATAATCTGTCTCTCAGATATGTCACAATATGGAAGAAAAGATCTCCCGCTCAGAAGCCAAGACTGCATGCTGAACTGAAAAAATGTATAGCCTGAATGCAATAAATACAAATGTAAAGACCAATATGTGTGTCATTACCAAATGTTGCCCTATACCTTAGCTCTGAAATCTTGATCAGTTACAAAACAAAATGCAGTTTGGCATCACTGAAATCTAATCAACATAATGTTTATAATATGCAATTGTGATTTGAGGGCAAGACTTAAGTGAATATCCTAAATTTCAATTTACACATATATTATTTTCATGTTGGCCTCTTTAATGCTACTTTTATGTTTTTAGCTTCACACCCTTTTATTGTATGGCAAAGAACATTGTGAACAGCCTCCAAAATATATTATTTTGTGTTTCACGGATGCAATAAAAGCATGTAAAGAATGACATGAGGGCCAGTTAAGGAAGACAGAATCTAATTTTAGTTTGAACTACTAAAAAGCATTTACTTTTCATGTCACTTTTCAGCTAAATTACTCACCACAGCAGCACCTGATTTTACAACTACTATTTCTAAGAGTCTTCAGACAATGGAAATACAAACAACCATCGCTCTGGTCACAACAGCCCTGCCTCTGGACCCGCGTACACATAAGGAAAATACTGGGACTGGCACCTCTCAGCCTGTATTCAATCATGTAAAACATTAACATTTATGTCTTTTTCTTATATATTGTTGATATATACTTATATACTTCCTGCTGATCATGTTGATTTTCTCTTCTGCAGAATTCCTTTGATCTAAGCAGCAGCAGTATGGTGAGTACATGAATGACAAAAACATCTATCAATAAAAAAAAAACAAAGATTTCAGTCACTGATCCCCAAAGGTCCCCTTCCATTCATTTTCCACTGAGATGTCAGGAAATACTGTATCATCCCTTTAAAAAAGTGCATGTTTTCATCAGGTGGACGATATCAAGATATCAATATCAAGAACCTCTATAAACTCTGAATGTTTAAAGACATTGTTAAATAATAGTAAAATCATCACAAAACTAAGGAAGCCTGTTTCCACCACACAATAACAAATAAAATAGGTAATTGTGAATAACCTCAAAATTCATACTTTTTTCCGGCCAAAATTTTGAGTTTATATCTTATTTCTTCCCAGAAATGCAAGATAACATCTTACAACTTTTTTTCTCAGAAATGCAAGACAAACTCACAATTGCAAGATGAAAAGTTGCAATTAGCTTTTTTTTTATTCCGTGAAAAAAAGAAGAATTGTGAGTGAATTCAGAATTCACAGGAAAAAAGTTAGAACTGCAAGATGAGAACAAGTCAGAATTCTCAGTGTATACTTTTTATCTCACAATTCAGAACAATCTATTAAATGGAGCCAGAAAACATGTATTGGCCAACAACAGTATGCAAAGTGACCGACTTCACAAAACCTAGATTCTCCTTAAAAATGATCAAAACATGAAGCCAAAAATGAAGTGCTACCATTTTAATATTTGTTTTGTTTGATCAGGGGAACGCCGTGCGTGAAGCCTGTAAGATGCTGGGTCAGAAGATGAAAGGAAATTGCACGGTGATCGTGGAAATTAATGACAAACGTTTAATTGCAAAAGTTACAATAGATGGTGAGGGAAATGCTACGGCTTCCGAACATATTAAACACTCATAAGGAGGAACCACTGGATTCAGTGCTTGCCATATTGTGTTCGGTTATCAATACAACAACAAGAAAATATTTAATAAAATGTATAATAATTCGCTTAATTTTCCATTTACAGCTGATCAAAAGATACAGCCAGAAAACTACAAACCTCCAGAACAGGTCAGTGGATATACAGACAATAATACTTTGCAGAAAGAAGATGTGAGCAAGGACACAATACCAGACATGTTGATCGCCATCTTGGCTTCTTGTGGCGCTTTGGTGCTCATTCTGTGCTGCTTTGCGGCGTACTGCACTTATCATCGCAGATCCTACAGGAAGAACCAGGTAATACTCAATTCCAAACACAAAGATGAATCAGATGTACTCGCATTGCTTGATTCGGGCCCTACTTTCAATAAACTTGTATATGAATGTTCTGAATGATTCAAGTCAAAGTGTTATGCTGTTTAACATCCCAACATGCACTTTTACCTCAGCCGCAACACCTGACGGAAGAGCTGCAGACAGTGGAGAATGGTTATCATGACAATCCCACGCTGGAGGTGATGGAGGTACAGCCGGAGATGCAAGAGAAGAAACTGGCATTGAACGGGGAGTTCAACGACAGCTGGATCGTCCCCATGGACAACCTGCTGAAAGAAGACATACCTGATGAAGAAGACACCCACTTGTAATGGCACCGGATGAGCTGTCAGGAGAGCGAAACCTGCTGCTCTCATAACGGTGGATGGTGAACGGCCAGAATGTAGAGAAAGCAGAGACTGACATAAAGACTATCAAACATCAGTTGTTTTCATTTGGTGCCTGGATGTACATGCTGTAAATAAGTAGTTAAATGCTAAGTATGTGCTAGAAATAGAAGAAAAGTTTCAAGATTTGTGTGTCACTACGTATGGGAAAAGGAAAATTCTGTAAATGGAACGTCAATGCATTCCATTTTCTTCCAATCTATGGCCTCTCTTTGTGCCTTATTCAAAACTGTTTCAAAACCAATAGTTTTCTAATAAACAATTTGATGAGCATAAAATATATAACAAACATTGGCTAAAATATCCCATTTTTAATTTAAATGAAAATTTTTTTTTTGATTTTCCACTGCAATGCATTTTGGGGACTGCATTCTCTAAATGTAAAGCTGCCTTAGAATTTGGCCAAAATAAGGCATACATTTCACTGCCTTTGCATTAGGAGTGTGCTTTATGGTGCCTTAAACTGTTATCAAGCCAAGTCAAGTTTAAGTTTCACATGAAAAATTACTCAATTTTTCTCTAAAGTGATATATTCAGGATTCAAGTTCACAGTTTCTGACCAGTGAATTTCCATGATTTTCCCATGAACTTTCCATTCAAAGTTACAAATACAAAGTTGTTTCTACCAGATAAAAGTGAGCATAAATTATTATTATTATTATAGAAATTTCCATCACTTTTCCCATGAATTTTTGAGGCCCAGAAAACACATCTAGGACCGTGGGAATTGTATTATTTCCTGAGAGGAATTATAACAGTTGCGCTTGTGTGTAATGCTTATTTCTATGCTTCTTCCACAATTTGTTTGTTTTCTGTTTAGGGAAGATGAACTCTCATAGGCACCAACTTACGCTTTGACCAATGGATAATTCATCCTGGTAAATTAGACTATGGGTCACAAAAGTATGACTGACAGATAACTTTTTCATTATGTTCCATCTGTGTTGGTCATCATACCAGTATGAAGTTTTTCATTCTCGTCAACCTGATACATTTGACACTAAATCCAACACAACTCACTTACATTCTTTAAGTTTAGTTACAGGTATAAAACCTTAATGTGTCATTGTCTTTAATAAGAATTTTCAGTTTAGTGCATTGATTATCTTTTTCTTTGGGGATGTTTTATTTAACTGTTTTAATGCTGATTTCACCTAAACATTTTTTTAAAAATTGTATTTACATGCACTACACAATATATTATATTTTCAATATAAGGGAAATTTATCAATAAAATCATTACTGTTTCCGTTTAGCTGTTGTACTTCCACCAAAGTGTTAAGGTTGAATTTATAGTTGTATTCTGTATTTGAAGTCAGTTTGCTGCTGTGTGCAAACGACAGGGGTCTGATACACTGGAAGCTGCATCTCCGTCAGATCGGATGGGCGTGGCCATGAGTTCTAATATAAATAAATGTTTAGTTTTTTTTAAGTTTTTTTTTTCTCAGATAGTTGACATGACATGTCGAGGCACTTCATCTTAAATGATAACAATGTGTGTATACTACTGTTCAAAGGTTTGGGTTATGTAAGATTTTTAAATGGTTTTGAAAGACATTTATGTTCACAAAAGTTAATTTAATGAATTTATTCCTGTGATGCAAAGCTGAAATTTCAGCAGTCATTACTCCAGTCTTCAGTGTCATATGATCCTTCAGAAATTGTTCTAATATGCTGATTTGCTG
>NW_015514616.1:0-823 GCF_001515645.1 Sinocyclocheilus grahami | reverse complement strand
GGAAATGTAAACTGATATTTCCTACTGACACACTACAGCAAAAATAGAAATAATTGGCTTAAAACAATTTTTTTTGATTGGTGACCATACTAATGGGCTAAAAATGCTGAAAGTTTTTATAGGTCTATGTTAAAGGAAGACCAAGACAATATTTAAGAAAACTTGAACAAAATACAATCTTTATTCTTTATGTACATTACATACAATGCAGTTCTTTAATAGGTTCTACACATTCATGAGAGCCACAGTGTAGTGCTGACATCTCAATGTGCCCTCGCTCAAGAGCAGAGGGGTTCGACGAGATGAGGATTTCCAGGAGAGAGGAAAAGAAAAAGTAATTTCATCTCTGACACTGCAGAAATGTACATTTCATGAAGCAAGAAAACGTATTTGGCATAAGTGTGACAAAAAGTCTCCGGTTTTAAGTGTCGAGCCTCTCATGTATCCTTGATTTCATACTTTAAAAAAAAAAAAAAAAAGTTTACTTCCTGACATAAAAACACTGCTAGAGCTACGAAAGGCAAAGTAAGCCCTGGATTCCAAATCATTTACACCCGAATTGCATTCACGCCAGGAAAGAAATAAAGAGCACTGAATCTTAAAAATCAATCAAACTTCCACCCTCCAGTGCGCCGTAAGAGCCAAATTACAGCTAATACTGAGTTCAGGGAATTGAGATATGACACTTGGGAGGACACAATCAGCAGGGTGAAGCATAATGTACTGTCCCATGGTTCTTTGAGCCTTTGCTTTCTGCATGGGTGAAGCCAAAACTACAGCAAATTTAAGAGCGATCTAATTACTGAATTTTTTTTTTTTTTTT
>NW_015514615.1:4956-5833 GCF_001515645.1 Sinocyclocheilus grahami | reverse complement strand
ATAAGGCGCATTTCCTTCCTCTGACGCTTATGTTGCTGTCTGCGCCTAGCACTCTGCCTTTGTCTGTTTCGTGTCCTCTTGATGTTGCAACATGCTCTCTCAACCCCTTTGTATACTCTTGCCAAACTTAATGGTTGATTACAGAGCATCAAACTAAATAAACCTAACATTCACAACTGTTGCTTATTCATCCTGTCTTAAAGTATTGCAAGTACAAGCATTTTTATAGCAAAGCATATATGTCGTTAACATAAAAACAAGCAAATAACATAGCATTGAAACAGGTAAATAGCAATATCAATATCCATATCCAAAACACCCCCTTCTTGCTATTTCCTGGTTCAGTCTATCTCATTTATTATTCTCTCATCTTCATTTGCATGTACCCCTCAAAGGCTTTGGTCCTTTTGTTTAACTTCATCAATTAATTTGACCTCTTGTATTTTTCTTAATTTCCCCAAAAACATTAATGTATACTCTTTGATCCCAATTTTTCCCTTTTTTGGTCTCGACACATCTTCTCTAAGCACCGTATCTCTTATAATATCATGTTCGGGCCCAAATTACCCCAAACTACCCACATTTCTGCTGCAGTAGCAGTATATTGGTTATTTTATGTCGGCATGCTCATATGTACTCTCCCCTTGAACCTTCAATGTAAAGCATATACAAAAATTTGGTTTATCCCCATTTTCTTATCCAATATACATCCTTTTAACCCATCATATTACATCTCAGTATTTTAGCTGACGCTCTTTTTTTATTATTTCAATCATTTCTATTTCTCATTTTTCAATATTCTATTGCCTCATTAAAATTTTACTAAAAGTGCTATTCCTTTTGTTCCCATCATTGAAATTTACACTTAATATGATTG
>NW_015514615.1:2419-2639 GCF_001515645.1 Sinocyclocheilus grahami | reverse complement strand
GAGAAGAATTTATTGAAGATGGTAGTGTAGCAGTTCTTCAATAGCAACGTTAGCATGTCTTCCTTCAAACAATTTTACCCTTGCATGAATCCTAGCTTCTCCAAAAGTTCTGTCTGTGGGATAGAATTTTATACCTGAAGACAAAAGGACTAGAACAATACTGTTAGGACCTTCACACTGGAGATCCTGCAATCTACAAGACGTTCCTGAGGAATGCTGT
>NW_015514615.1:0-574 GCF_001515645.1 Sinocyclocheilus grahami | reverse complement strand
TGAACATTATTTTCACATATCACCTGGACTAAAAGAAAAAAGTTACATTGTAACAAACAGAAATATAGTTTAAAAACTGTTGTGTAATCAGTAATTAATTATTGTATAAGACATTTACAATCCTACAGTTGATGCAGATGATTGATAATGGTTATTTGTGGGTTAGTGTATAAACAAATGCATTTTTACAACAAAGACGTATCTTGTGGAATACTACAGATGATGTACATAAGAAATGTTGACTTTTCCTGTGCAACTTACCTCTAAATGTCTTGAGGCTTCCATACTGGAATCAGAAACCCTTCTAAAAGAAACAAGTAAAGATGGCATCAAAAAAGTGCATCATTGTACATGTAATATAGGGGAGACCAGTGATGGTTGTAACATGGGATCAGGTGTAATATTGTAAGCAATGAGAAATTAGGTAGAGTGAAGAAACTTCTGGCATACATGACCACCACCTTGCTGAGACATTCTGAAGTAAAACTGATACAATACATATAGTTTAAAATTTGATTTGTGATTGTGTTAAGACATTAAAAGAATAATAATAATCATGTTGAAATTTTTTTTT
>NW_015514614.1:4847-5684 GCF_001515645.1 Sinocyclocheilus grahami | reverse complement strand
AAAAAACAACAAAGAACAAGACAAAAACCCCACATAATGGGTACAATACAAAAAAAGAACTCAGAGTGCAACACATGAGCATCCAGTGATAAATGTGCTTTTTTTGGTCTTTAAATGCCAGCCAGGAAATTTCATAATGGTCCACCAATTAGACTATATCTAAGGCCAGAAAATAACTAATTAGGAACATTTTCCATTTTAGCTCTTGTACTTGGCCTTACCTCCTTCTGTTCAGATGAGAGAATACGAGACGAACGGATGGAGGTAACTTCAAATAATTGCCCTTGGCTCATATCTTTTCCTCTAATCCTCTACATTCTCTGTTTTGTGCTTTTCTGTTGTGTTATTTCAGTGAAAATGGCAGAATCACTTTCAGTTTTTTTGCCTTGAAGGACTTTGAGAGCACTTAATACAAGAGTTTGGTACTGCCTCGATTAGTACTATTTACTCAGTACAAATAAAGAAATCTCAAACAGCTGTACATAATTAACATATCCACTCCAAGCACCACAAGGCTACTGTCTAATTATGGCTAATAATATCATATTGCAGCAGTCACAAGGCCACTATTAGCTAACTTACTGTATATTGTAAGCAATATAGCGCTGCTAAATCAGCTGTTTGCTGACAGTGATTCCACAAGAGAGCCGGTGGTTTGAAAATAGAAACTTTCCCATCTGTTTACCTCATTTCTTAATAGTAATCATACTTATTTACAAGGACAAACATTTCTGGCTGCAGTCTCTTGAAACCATTTGTACTGGCAATGCTCTAACATGAACTTCTGGAAAAATCATACTCGATTTGGCATCAGAGTCTAATTTGGCTAGCGTTTCT
>NW_015514614.1:2717-3129 GCF_001515645.1 Sinocyclocheilus grahami | reverse complement strand
GACAGACAGACAGATAGATAGATAGATATGTGCTGTGTATTAAAATACAGCATAAAAGCTTCCATTACCATTTTCAACTTTTGCAGTAGCCATTCATATTACTTATAAACATTTTGTTTGCCGCACAACAAGAAATCGATTAAGGTCAGAATAGTCATTAAACGGCTCGTGTATGAGGGGCGCTGGGAGATCACTGCCACTGTACTCACTTGTACTATTCAAGCATGACTAAAACATTAATCCTGCTCTCTGAGAAAGGGCACAATGAAAGTAAGCACTACAGCAGAACAACCCTAACAAAGCCACATCTGTCACCTTCATCTTCATTTGGACCCACTTTATTCCTCTGGTGTTCAAGTAAAGCCAATAGAGACCATTTTGGTTTGTCATTGACTTTAAAGTCCAACATGTC
>NW_015514614.1:0-1717 GCF_001515645.1 Sinocyclocheilus grahami | reverse complement strand
GTTGTATAATGTTACAGGAATTTTAAAACATTATTAAACTACAGAAGATCCCTGATTCCTGGTAATAAACTCTCAGTTAATGATGTTCGCTAATGCCTTTAGTTTCTCTCTGCAGCTTAAAGTAGCCTTGAGACCGAGCAAGCTCCCAGTGACCAAACATCTGCTCTCTCTCTCTTTCCTTCACTATTCCTCCTCTCTGCCCTTTCAAGAGCTCCTTTGAACGGACTGATAAAGTCTGTCTGCCCAAGCCAATAGATTGTTTTGGCAATTTTGAATTTTGAAAAGGTCTCCATGGTATTTTTGCAAGTGACATATCATCAGTCATCCATAAGCACTGATGGTGCAAGAGTTTCTCCTCCTATCTGGACCCACTTAACTCCTCTATTTTTATGGCGCGCCACATTAGTGTGCAACTCTGAGATGCATTCATCCTGATTTGTGACTATGATCAATGACATGGAAAACAGAATCGATAATTCAACCAGCTGCCTAGAAACAAAATCTATACTGAAGACTTTGCAATTCATTAAAGAGTTTGCAGGAAGGTTACTTCTGGATTTCACAAGAGCTTATCTGTAGAATGCATGCATATTCATGAAAGTCTCTGACCACAGTATAAGAACAGATGTTGTGTTTATGGAGTGACAAAGGTGAAATTTTACATAAAGTGTTATTGTAAAATACAGTATACCAAAAGCCTATACACCCATTATGCCCATTAAATAAATAAATAATAACATAATGCCTTATAGTTGCAATTTATTGGGTAAAACATTAGCAATATTTACTACAGCTGTGCTCAATTTTATATTTAATATAACCAGATTATATAGCTGTTTCCTGTTCCATATTGATTCTATGGGTCAGGGATAAACGTGCCATATGATTTGCATAACGCCTACTCCAAAAATGAGACCTACTTTGAAAAATGATAAACCCTCTTCACATACCACACACACAAACAGTTTGGTGACATGACATTCCATCTCTGATAAATGAGTGTGTGCGTTTGTGAGCGTGCAGCCTGTGAATCCAGCACAGTGGGTCCTCTGTTTGGAAAAGCGCTCTAGACTATGGCAGAGAGACAAAATAGCCCATAGCTACTGATGCCTCTGCCTCCAGCTGTCACCACTGTCATCAGCAGGGGAAATGTCCTGAGAAGTTTTAAATTGCTGTTTTATACCAGAAGAAGGTAGTACATTGCGGCCATCCAAAAAGTACATTACAATGTATCTGATTTATTGCACTGCCATTATCATTACACCACTGATGACATCATCAGCATTATCCTCTAACTACCCATGTTGACACACAACAGCGGATGCATTCAAACAAAACTGCCTTGGGGTTGGCTCACAAAATGCACTGCAATCATGCAGAAAGTACATTTAAAAATAGCTACATTATTACATCACACAATCAATGACATCATCAGCATTATCCTTCAACTACCTGTGTTGACTCACAAAATGCATTGTATTCAATCAAACAAAAACCACCCTGCTGGTTCACAAAATGCATTGCTTTCATACAAGCAGTACATTTAAAAAATAAGATGATTTATTACCATCACCATGAACAACTCATAGTTCCTTATTATTAGTTTTTTAAGATGTCAGAATTATTCTCTATCTACACTTTTGCTGGCTCACAAAATGTAGTGGTAACACTTTAGGGTCACACTTTATTTTAAGGTCCAATTCTCGCTATTAACAAA
>NW_015514613.1:25934-27133 GCF_001515645.1 Sinocyclocheilus grahami | reverse complement strand
TCACATGAATAAATTTCATTTTAAAGTATATTAAAATAGAAAACCATTATTTAAAATGGCAATAATATTTCACAATATTACTGTTGTTTCTGTATTTTTTTATCAAATAAATGCAGCCTTGTTGAGCAGAAGAGACTTCTTTAAAAACATAAAAAATCCTTGATCCCAAACTTTTGAATAGCAGTGTATATATATATATATATATAAATAATTTTCAAAGAATTTTTGAATAGGATATTTGCCATTTGTACCTTTCTGCTCCTTGTGACAGCGTCCCATCAACAGAGAGGTGAAGCTCGAAGAATTCTCCCAGAAACAAAGTCACTCCTTTCCTCTTTTCATGAGAGAAATCACCTAGACGTAAACATGCACACAAAAGCAGGCATTTTATCATCTTGACAGTGTATAAACTCGGCCATAGCTTGTTTAATTCATGAAAACCTGTGTTTATGTGTGTGACTGGCTTTTACCCAGTATGGAGAAGCTTCTGTGTTGGCAGTCTCCCACCAGCATGTAGCTGCAGTCTCCAGGGAACTCATAAATCACACCATCAAATGTGTGTATGTGCTGCCGGCTAAACAGACTACAGCGACCAGACCCCTCCACTGACAACAAACCTACAGAGCAAAGCGGTAAAGCGAGTCAAGCACTTGCACACTTGCTGTTAATCAAAGCAACAACTAATGTTTAAAAGTTAGGGGTCGGTAAGATTTTAAAATCAACCAAGCCTGCATTTATTTGATCAAAAATATAATGAAAAAAATAATAATATTGTAAAATATCATTACAATTTAAAGTAATTGCTTAATATTTTAATGTAAATAAATTTTTTATGTAATTAAATTAATGTAATTTATTCTTGTGATGGTAAAGCTGAATTTTCAGTGTCAAATAATCCTTAAAAATCATTCTAATATGCTGTTTTGCTGCTCAAGAATAACACTTATTATTATTATTATTATTATCATGTTGAAAACAGTGGTGCTGCTTAATATCTTTGTTAAAGCCTTGATATCGTATTTCAGGATTTAATTCTGAATTAAAAAAAAATTGGTAACACTTTACTTAAAGCCTATATGCATAATGCATTAAAAAAATCGTAATGCACCTTATAATGCATTGTACTCATTTCAATTCATTCATTGTCAATTCATTGTTGCACTATGCATTTTAAATTTGGTTATAATTATTTCTGACAA
>NW_015514613.1:23658-24516 GCF_001515645.1 Sinocyclocheilus grahami | reverse complement strand
GTTACTTTACTAGTTACTTGAAAAAAGTAATCTGATTACGGAACTTGCATTACTTGTAATATATTACCCCCAACACTGCTGACCTCTGCCCAGCTGCAGGCTCCCAACAACAAGTTCTCTGAAGCGCTTTGCTGTGCAAGGTCTTCGCTGTCCAGTGTCTCACAATCCTGAAGACATGACTGGAACCCAGTCTAGAAGGAAAGAAACACTTTATAAGAATGAGAGAGGGAGGGATGGTGTGATTTCCGTTTTCAAACTCATTAAGAAAGGACAATAGGAGGAAGTCTGGGCATTGGAGGAACTGAAGGATTAGTCTGGCAGTGAAGACAGATAAGACAAACCAACAGAGGACATTAGTGCCAAACTAAACAGCACACACACGCACACAAACCGCAGCATATGCAGTGAGTTCACAGCCTCTGTGATGCAACCTGTCTCTAAAACTGATGGATTAACTTTTGGAAAAACCTCACTGCAGCGGCGTATCCAGAGCATGTTCACATAAACTCCATTCATCGTTAATATGGGTTTTGTCTTGCTACCATTCTTTGTTGACCCCGGACTTGCTGGCAAAAACATGTCCTACATCATATCCTTGCTTCAGGACAAATGAACATTTACTCATCCTCAGGCCATCCAAGATGTAGATGAGTTTGTTTCTTCATCGGAACAGATTTGGAGAAATTTAGCATTACATCACTTGCTCGCCAATGGATTCTCTGCAGTGAATGGGTGCCGTCAGAATGAGAGTCAAAAGAGCAGATAAATTAATGTAATTAATGTGACTCCAGTCTATAAATGAATGCCTTGCAAAGTAAAAAGCTGCATGTTTAAATCCATCAAGACATTTTAACTTTA
>NW_015514613.1:21990-22366 GCF_001515645.1 Sinocyclocheilus grahami | reverse complement strand
TGTGTGTGAGGACAGACTGCTGCGATGGCGGCGTTGACCGGAGGAGAGATGTGCGTCAAGTATCTGATGTTCGTCTTCAATTTCATCTTCTGGGTGAGTGAGAAATGATTGATGTGTGCAGAGGTTGGCTCGCGCGCGGGACGTGTGTGTTGTTTTATAATTACTCGCGATTTTCCTCAAAGATTCATTGATAAATGCGTGTGCATAGCGTCCCGTTTAGATTCTTAATTAGTTTAGATTGTAGTTAATGACGTAGGGACGTCTGTGTGAAGCAATGCAACCGGATTGCATCCATTTGGCTGACCTAATTTGAAGGTTTTTAGCTCTCATTTCAGGACCCTGGTCGTGTAGTTAAAATACTGTGTGTGTGTGTGTG
>NW_015514613.1:21300-21663 GCF_001515645.1 Sinocyclocheilus grahami | reverse complement strand
TCGAATTCGAATTAACATACTACTCTTGTAGACGGTTTATAAGTATATATTGTACATAGTATGCTAATATTTGTAGTGCGCATCAGTCGGGTTGCAGAAGTAAAATCTCATTCATTTTCTCCATATGTAAATTGATTTTTAAGGTAATTAAGACCTGCTTTGAGGTTGTTAATCCATGACATGTTACATCCTTTTATTGAAGCCCCAGTTTGCATTATTTCAGCTTATATTTTAAAATGATGGTGCATTTTTAAATAGCAAAATTTCTGGTAAAAAAACAACATTACCCATGATTCAGCAAATTAATCTCCACCAATCACAGAGCAAAGTGTGCTGATTTTTAAATACTTTTTTTTTTTTTTT
>NW_015514613.1:4725-5533 GCF_001515645.1 Sinocyclocheilus grahami | reverse complement strand
ATTTTTTATTTAAAATATATTAAGTCTTTACCATGACTTTGATCAATTTAATGCATCCTTGCTGAATAAAAGTAAAAGATAAAAATAAAACATCTAAACAAAAACAACAGTCAAGAGATGCAAACATGCACAAACATGTTCAAATCTAACCTGAAAAATTCAAGATGAAACCCCACAGGATTCTGCTCCATCCTTTCCATCTGCACAGTTCCATCTGATTAAAGAAAGAGAAAGATATCATAAGAGACTCAGTTTAGTTAGTAATCAGAATGCATGTAGTGCATTGCAATGCTTAGGCTCTCTATACTTTTTTCCTGAAAATTAAAAAGTCTAATGCACAATTGCTGGCCATCAACAATATATTGAAGTGAGCATTTGGAGGTTTCATTTAGTGAAAAATAATGGCATGAGCTAAAACAAAAGTTCAGGTGGAAGTGAGAAACAAAGCTAAAATCTCTGAGCACCAACAAATCTGTCAGCGAGTTTTAGAGAAGTCATGTATCCACGTAGACGGCACAGAAAGAATGCTGTTATTCTTAAGCATGAGCTTAGGATGGGAAAATTAGCATAATATATTAATAATATATTCACAAACATGCACTGGATATTCCCATGCATGCCTAAACATCAAAACATAAGCCTTAAACAACCAAACAGATGTACACGGCTTCAGAATCATTAATACAAGAATTTAAAATAATCACAGATACAAATGCATATTGTAACGCATATTCAGTGTGACACCTGTTACCATTGACCTCTGACCTCCAGTGTTGGGGAAAGTTACTTTTAAAAGTAATGCATTACA
>NW_015514613.1:2680-2987 GCF_001515645.1 Sinocyclocheilus grahami | reverse complement strand
GAGAGAGAGAGAGAGAGAGAGAGAGAGAGAGAGAGAGAAAGGACATATGCTATCTTTCACTCTCCTTCACAACCATGTTTAATAAGCAATGTAAATGAGGACATACTATAGACTTGTTTTGATGTAAAGTTAATTATAAACATTACTAACCCAGCCCTACCACTATATATGTATGTATGTATGTACATATTTATGTATATTTGCACATTCCAGATCTCCATCCATCAGATATAAAACGTGTGCGGATGCATATGACTCTAATAATGATGTAATTCTGGATTATGAAATCATGTGTGTGTGGGAACTG
>NW_015514613.1:2042-2634 GCF_001515645.1 Sinocyclocheilus grahami | reverse complement strand
AAGAAATGGACAAAATCACATAATGAGCTATCTGAAGTGTTTCAGTAAAACTAAATGACTTCTCTTTCATTTCAATGAGAGATACCAATATTCAATTAATCTTCATTTAGGTTACAAAAAGCGGGCAGGTGCCATTAACACCCGCATATCTAAAGCTAATCAAGCTTACAGGACATAGTCTATCTTATGCAACATTTAAAAACGCTTTAGAAGAAACCACTGATCAGCGACTGCGGTGACGTCATTCCATCATGACGTCATTCCCAGAGAATAAAGACCGAGTGCATCTTACGATCAAATAAATCGTTAAAAAAAAAGGGAGTCATCGAAAATCCCTAACAAGCCTAACTAAATAAAGCGTATGCGCGATTTTCATTAATCCTACAAAAACAGCAACCGGATCAATGCAAAAAGTGCTCGACCTTTGGCACGTTCGATTTTGCCTCACCGAGCAAACGATTGCAAAGTTGATCTTTGGCAGGAGGAATGAGGCAATGAGTTTGTGTCTGTCGTGAGTTTTTCGTGTGCGCACGCTACACACTCACTCACTCACGCGCGCGTAAAGTCACACACAGCCGCACGCGCGAGCCAC
>NW_015514613.1:0-514 GCF_001515645.1 Sinocyclocheilus grahami | reverse complement strand
CCGAGGAAGACCGTGAGGGTTTAGGGTGCCATTTGGGACAGGGCCTAAGATGCGCAGTATACAACCAGAGCACAGTATGTGGAATAATGTATCCCACAATGCAATGCACCTGACCTTTTGTTCCATTTTCTGTGCGATTATGAACATATGAGGTAATATCAATCACACTTTCTGAAAACTGCTTCTTCCCTCAATAATTGTTCTAACATTTTAAGACATTTTTACGCAAAACTGCATTCAAATTCAAAATAATTATATTTGTGATGAATGCACCTCTAGTGTCACAACATGGTATTGCAAATCCTGATATGCATGCTTATATGCATATTACCTCTACTATATAGCATGCAAAAGCAGTTTGCATTATGAATTGTCACCTGACATGTTATATTTCAGAAAGCAACAACACACAATCAAGCTTTCACAGTTTGTTTTGGGCTTCATCCAGTTGGGTCTGCTCCTCTGTTTTTTTGGCATTGGCAATACAGATCGGACTATACTGCAACATTCATTC
>NW_015514612.1:5313-5834 GCF_001515645.1 Sinocyclocheilus grahami | reverse complement strand
TAATACTGCTTCAGTGATATTCAGCTGCTCTGAAATGTTTTCTACACGTTTGCATCGCAGAACTGGTGTATGAAGAGACGATCGCAGTCGATTTACCTGCAGCTGCTGACGGATAAACACGCACCTGAACATTACAGGTACAACACGCAGCTTAATTAACACTCCTCGTTAGTATTACTACCCCAGCTCTATCTAGAGACCGATTTGTTGGTAACTGCAGTATATCGACTTTCTTTGTGTTGTTATTGTTTTGCATAATGCTTAACAGAGCATTAATTCTGTACATTGAAATTATTAGAAATATTGTTACATTTATAAGGCTGTACCAAATTAACACAGACAGAGTAATCAAAGCAGAAATAAATAAAAGAAAGTAAATAATTACATAACCAAATAAATAAATTAGTGTAATTAAGGCGCGTTTATATCAATTCATAAATACATAGATTAATTCACTTATTTTAAATTATTCATCATTGTATATCTGATACTGAAATATGTCTGAGACAATATTATAGTTT
>NW_015514612.1:462-2120 GCF_001515645.1 Sinocyclocheilus grahami | reverse complement strand
CTCAAGCCATAGCAACACGTGTGAGTTCATTTTCATGTGATTTTACATTATATAATAAATTATTTTTAAAATTACGTGTGTGAAATAGATCGTATGAACAGTTCACTACTAATTCTTAAGCAGGTGATGTTTTTTTTTTTTCAATTGATCTAATAAAATCTTAAACTCAAAATCTGTACGCTATTATAACGCTGTTAGCTCAATAACATAAATATTGTGCATAACTTTAGAATATTAAAGTTCACGACTCGTGACTTTTACGGAGAATTCTACAGACCGGATGTTGTCATCGCTGGCTTCACCGCTGCTTTGCACGCTTGTGTTTTGTTTCCTGTTTTGCAGCAAGCAACAAATTCACAGCGAACAGAGCCAAAGGTCTTAAAAAGTGAGTTTACTTTAATTAATTATGATCTAAGGTTACAGCCGCATCTGAATGGACGCGAGCTCAAACCCGTCCGCGGGTCGAGAGAAGGTAAAACATCTTCAACATTCACAAACAGATCAGCAAACAACGAGAAATGTTTCATTAAGCATCATAATGCTTTGAGTAATGTTTGAAATGATGTGCATTAAAATCAAAGAGTAGTATTATAGTAATGCTTTGGCTGTTTTTGATCACTTCTGCTGTTTTAATGCTGATTTTGGGATTTAAAACTCATTTCTTTAAAACAAAACATACAAACCTAGCACGAGATAAATGACAATAATACACATATAAAATAAAAATAAGATTTTTGGGCAGTTGCATTCATTTGAAAGCTTTAGATTTTTTTTTCATAAGTTTTGTAAAAAAAATTTTTTTTTAAAAACTTAAAACATTAAAGTTCAAAATGCATCTAAAGATCATTGTTTATATATTAAGTTTTTTTTGTCTTGTGAATGTAAAACGTTGTTATAATAATTAAGATTAAAGGTTTTCCAGAAATGTTTAGGAAATAAAGCAAATATATATTTTACTTATAGATTTTATTTGTCGTGTTCGTTTTAAAGTCAATTTTAAAAATGAGAAAGAAAAATGCCAATTTAAAAAAACATGCATGTAAAAAAAAATGTTTTTGTTTTTGAAAAAGGCTTTTTGCAGTAACAGTTAAATAAGCCAATAGTCTTAAAAAATAACAATATATATCATATACAATAAACTATATATTACATCAGAGTTCCCACGACTGACACATGGCATATTATTTATTTCAAATCTAACTCTGTTTTTCATAATTTGCTCTCATGCTTTTTATTCGAGCTAGTTATAGCATTTAAATTTAAGCAATTTAATTTACAATATTTCAACTGCATACGTTTAGTAAAAGGAGATGAGATGTTGATGTTTGTAGTGTGTGTGTGTGTGTGTGTGTGTGTGTGTTTCAGCAGGAGGGTGTCCCGATGTCTGACAGCGCGTCTCTGCCCTCTTACGCTGAGTATCCTGCGGGACGTCCCTTCATAAACACACCCCTGCCTTTCACTAACAGAGCCGTCAAAGCCTTTCCTGAGAGCAGCAGTGCAGGTACACACACTCACACACACACACACACTCACACACTCACTCTCTCACACACACACTCACACACACACAGACACACTCACACACACACACACACTCACTCTCTCACACACACACTCACTCTCTCACACACACACACTCACACACTCACTCTCTCACA
>NW_015514611.1:4929-5834 GCF_001515645.1 Sinocyclocheilus grahami | reverse complement strand
GTGTGTGTGTGATTTTTGTAAGACAGTTTATATATATATATATATCACATATACTATATGAAAATTCTCCCTAACAGCATGAGTATACTGCCCCCTAGTGCTGTTTTTGCCACAATGCACAATGGATGAGTTTTCTTCAGAAACATGTATCCAGCACATATGCTGAGCATTTTGGATTTTGGTGAAGGTGAATAACAATTACACTTTCTTAAGCTAGTTGCTATAGGTTGCCTTTGCAAAACATAGATTGAACCAATTAAATTTCATTAGAAATCATCCTTTAAAATTGTAATATGATTTTTTTTGTCACTCTATATCTATCACTGTGAAGACTGACATACCAATAATAGAGGTCTCCAGATCAACAAATGTGGCTCACTGGACGCGTTTGCCAGCACTGTTCTCACCGAAGAAGGTGGTAAAGGGGTCATCATGTTCATCAGCAGCAGGAAATCTGGCCAGAAAGAAAGAAAAGAAAGAAACAAACAAAGTAAGATGAATGGCTTTGTTCTTTTTGGTCTGTCAGTCAATAATGCAGTTGTGTCTTTTGGGCCTTTAATAACAAGATGTCTGATTTAAACATTTAAACTGGCTTAACTTTTTTAGCTACAGTCATTAGTTGCAAACATGGAAGATCATAATTAAATACCCACTAGTGCTACAAATTACACCATGTGGTAAGCAGTCAGACAATATTATCAAAAAGACATTTGATGTTCTGTCTGTAAATAAATGACTAGCTTAAAGTGCCCAAACTTATCAGTCAAGCAGAAGAAACAGGTTCATCCAGTCACAGTTACCATAACAGAACAAGCCAAACTCCAGAAATATCAATAGTGCTATTAAATTCTGAAATGAATGATGAAGATGTTTACTCAAATATTTCAGGAAAATTAACAAAAATT
>NW_015514611.1:0-1613 GCF_001515645.1 Sinocyclocheilus grahami | reverse complement strand
GCTCTAGCTGTTATTCATGATTCAGCTGTTTGTACATGTCAGTGGGCATCACTATGAGAGGCTGGATAATGTCTGTGCTTTCATAATCACTAGCACAGAAATTAAAGTCTGATGACAACTGGGCCAGTGTGTCTCTTTCTCTATAGCAAGAACCATGTCTACAGAAAATCTTAGTCAAGAGTGCTTTTTATGCTTTGTAAACAGAAAACATCTGTTTTCAAATATACAGTAGGGCTACGTTTACAGTTCTTCAACACAAAAGTAGTCTTTTACACACAAAAGACTTAGTCATTTACTCATATGAAATGACACTGTCACCCTGAAGTCTTTAAACTTGCTTTTCTTCATGTAGGTATCACAAAGAATACAGAATCCTGCTGTAAGCTTTATATTACAAATAGTCAAGATACCATTTTTCCTGCAGTTGGTATGCAACTTTAACACATGACCATGGAGAACTTTGACATATAGCCTTTTAAAATTCCTTCTTGGCCTTTAGCATGATCGAATGCCCAAAAAGCTAGTAAAGGGGCCAGATGGTTTTCACAGACCCAAAAGTCCCAAGAGGGAGCTAGACTATGCTTGTGTAGGAAGGACGGCCCTTCTGAATGACTATCCTCACTCCAACAGGCGATCCCACTTCCTGCTAAGCCCCTCTCTTCCTCCTCCCTCTTCCCTCTCTATAAAAACCCCACCTCTCCTTTCTTCTCCACATCTGCCTTCTCTTTCCGAACCCTCAAGTCGGCCTGAAGGGAAATCTGACAAGATGGTAAGTTTATAGTGCTTGATCGATTCTTAATTCTAATCTTTTTACATCACTCCACTAAAATGTACATTATTTCACATTTTGTGCACTTAAGGCATGTTAAAGAGATGTCAGTAAACTCTATAATAGTTAATAAATTATTTTACATTAATATATTATTTTTATGTGGAAGACGAAGTTAGCGGCATTGTAGTTAAACTATTGAAACAGTTTTATACATATATAAAAAAAGTCATAAGTAAAGCATTAAGCCATGCTGAGTTTCATGCACAAAGCTGGCCTTTCATTATATAGAGGATGTGGCTACGGCCTTCAAAGCCTGATCCCAGACTGTGACACACATGTCAGCAGGAAACTCCAGTACTTTGCCTTTTCTGAATATAACATTTAACTATGTTTGGTGGGTCTGCAGAGCCAAAATAGCTCACTGAACCTCTGACAACTAAAGAGGAGAAAAAGGGGAACTACATCATGAGACATACAGTTGTTACTCAGAGAATTAATACATTCATGCCTGTATGACATACAGACAGGCACTGGTTGTAGATGGGATCATGAGTGACAAAATCTGCAGCATAGCAGAATAATAGATATAACTGTTCTAGCGACAACCCCCAAGTGAGATATCTCTGTGTTACACAAAGGAGAGTGTACAGCTGGGACAGGGAGGGGGTGGACTGAGGCCTCAAAGGAGTGCACTCAGTCTCTTCTTCTGTACTCTAGAGATCTATGACCCAATCTAGAGGAGAGGGTAAACGTGCATGTAAATGTAATTGAAAAGAAACTGAGTTCTGCATTGAAAAATAGGTCCAAAAACTTAGAAAATGGCATAAAGTTGTTACAGTAT
>NW_015514610.1:4716-4970 GCF_001515645.1 Sinocyclocheilus grahami | reverse complement strand
CGGAAACCCTAAAGGGAATAAATAGCCTACGAGATGGGAGGATAAAAAAAAATATTTCAATACGTTTTCTCGCAATTATATCGTTGGGTAAATATAGGCGACTGTATATAAATTGCGGGCATCAGGGAGCCGCTATTGTAACCGCTTTCGATTGCGTGCTCTCATTTTACTTTCACTTTCACTTTTGAGATTCGCAATCACAGGGACTCTGTACTATGGAGCGGCAGTACTTACCACACATTTGACAAGATTAG
>NW_015514610.1:0-1959 GCF_001515645.1 Sinocyclocheilus grahami | reverse complement strand
AACTTCTTATTTACTGAACTGTTGTATAAAATCACATTTGCACTCCTTATATTCGGGACAAAAGCAGCACTCGTGTGATATTGCTCTCACTGCTGGTGTGATATCGCTTATCATATGATATGAATATGAGACAAAACTCATACAGGAGCATTTTTGCCCCAATATCTTGAATTTTGGGGCATAACTGCACTTTGTGGAGTTGTTGCCCTGCATCATACATTTCATACTGTTGACAAATAAGATGACGTACTGGCATGGGGGCAAAAACGTTATTGAGAAACGTTACGGAATAACGTAAAACGTTGTTGAATTTTTTTTAAATATAATTTTATATAATATTAGCCTTTATATATAGGCCTAAATATATATAGACTCTTTTGGAAAAATGCATTAACCAAAAATACTAAATTGGCTCTTTGGACAAAAAAGGTTACCAACCCCTGAGTTAAACTAATGTTAAACCTATTGATAGTTTTCACGTGACGTCACACCCTTAAAGGAACGCCCACCTTTTTCCCATAGAAAACCATTATAAAGAAGATGCGTAAGCATTTAGCGCGTTGCGTTCATGGTCCGGGATCATTTGCTTGCCTGCATAAAGCTTGCATCATCAATAAGGTGTGTATTATTATTATTATTTATGTCAAATTGTCCAGTGTACTCTGGTTTGGAGCTGGTAATCCTACTTTTAAGTCAACATGTAGCACTGTTCTCATCCTATTTTACGTTTAAACTGATGTATTTTTTTGGATGGTGAAAGTGGGTGTTTCATATCTGAAAGTAGGCTGGTTTATTGTTACGTTTGTGTCTGTGTGGTGTTTTTTTTTTTTTTTGTCAAGCTCTTCTGCTGCTTTTCTGCTGCACTGAGGAACTGCATTGACCCAGTTCTCTAGCATGACAGTAGCGAGAAAAGTGGAGCGATGCTTCACGCCTCCCTGCTTTCATCCAGGTATGTGTGTGTTATTTTCACTCTCTGGTTCTGCTGTGCTGTCATTCAGAGCTGTGTGCTGCTGTGAATGTGTTCAGTCTGGCAGCGAGTCGTGTCAATCAAAGCTCAGTGGCATCCACAGCCGCTCACACACACACACAAACCCGAAGGACCGAGGTTACCGCTGTTTCTGATCCCCCTCAAAGGGGCTTTTGGGACTTTGGGAGCTGAATTGTCAAAGCAGATGTGAGCGTGACCCGAGCGATCACACCTGACGCTCTGATGTGCTTTGAAAGAACGCTTGTCAGCTGATTCTGACTGCAGACCAGTCCATCGCTGTACCGTTTGGGAACGCACTGGATGACAAATAAAGGAAACATTTCCATCGGATTGAAATGGAATCCAAATATCTCCTCCCAGAACGCTTTAAAAACACATCCAGAGCAAAACAAAGAGAATTCTGGTGAACTAGACATGTCAAGAACCAGGGTTGATATAGCTGACTAAAACTAAAACCGTAAAAAATAGCTTGAATCAAAATAAACTTTAACTGAAATAAAATAAAATATGAAGAAAACATTTTTGAAAAGGCAATTCAACTAAAATAACTAAAACTGAAATCAAATTAATAATAAAATAAAAACTATATTGACATTAAAAAGTTATAAAAATGAAAGAAAATTGCTAAAACTTTAACTCGAATTAAAATGAAATTAAAAAGAAAATAAAACAATAATTAAAAAAATTCTAAATATTCAGAAATAATTAGTGATACTAAAAATATCAATCATGTTTAATGAAATACATCCTTCAGTATAAGGAAGAATAAGGGCAAAGACTACTTTGGGAACTATTATGACTGTGACATTTATTTTTATAAAAATTAAGCAAGTTTTCCTTCAAAACTATCAATATTATAATCTCATTTTCATTACTCTGTGGGGGAAAAAACATGTAGTTTATTTATAAATTATAAAAAATAATTGCATATGCATCCTGATAATGTCTCATCACTGGATGATTTTTTTTTT
>NW_015514609.1:1473-5835 GCF_001515645.1 Sinocyclocheilus grahami | reverse complement strand
AATGTTTTTGAAAGAAGTTTCTTATGCTCACCAAGACTGCATTTAATTAATCAAAAATAGACTAAAAAGAGAACTATTGTGAAATAAAATTAAAATGTTCTAATTATTCTAATATGCTGATTTGATGCTCAAGAAATATTTCTCATTCTTATCAATGTTGAAAACAGTTGTGCTGCTTAATATGTTTGCAAATACTGTGATAATGTGTTGCGGAACTGTGATTTGTCAGGATTCTTTGATGAAAAGAAAGTTCACAAGAACAGCATTTATTTCAAAATAGAATAAAAAAGAAAGATACATGTATACAATTCTTTACTGTCACCTTTTGATCAATTCAGAATGTCCTTGCTGAATTAAAACGATTAATTTCTTTCTGAAAAATCTTACCGATCACAAACTTTTCTACTATAGTGTATATTTCGCTTAACATGAATAAAAATATTTTTTTATTCATTTTTCTTACACAAACTTATATAGTAATGGAATTCAATTACATATATTTTACTACAATGAATTATTTATAAGTTGTATTTCAGTTAAATAATGTTCTCTGATGCATACTACTTTTTTTATAATAAAATACATAATATTTGTGCCCCCAATTCTTTGAGTTATGCTGTGTGTCCTTCCTTCATAATCTTTGTTATTATTTGTGCAGGATCGAGAACCTTGAGCAAAGCAATGAGGGAATCTACACCTGCAGAGCTACAAGTCTGTTTGGACAGGCTCAGGACAGTGGCAAACTCACCATTCAAGGTCCCTTATGATATCCAAATTGCAATTTGTTTCCAAATCTTGAGTTACTAAACTTTAAAACTAATGACTGTGTTCTTTGGCTTCGCAGCTCTACCCAAAGTGATGATCAACGTGCGCACATCAGTACAGACGGTGATGGTGGGCAACTCAGTGGAGTTTGAGTGTCATGCGATCGGTGATCCTGAGCCCACGGTGCGCTGGAGTAAAATGGGAGTCTCTCTTCCAGATCATGTGGAAATAAGGGGGAACATCCTGAGGATAGATCATGTGGTCGAATCAGATTCAGGACAGTACCGCTGCACCGCCACTAATAATGTTGGCTCGGAGTATAACCAGGTGGTCCTTAATATCCAGTGTGAGTACATTGTTATATCCAGGACGGATTTTTTTGCCATTGGTTTTTATTTGTATTATGTGACACCTTAAAGATGTCAAGCTCAAAGTCTTCTACAAATGGAGTCTCATAAATATAACTGACATTTGATTCCTAAAAATGATGTACTTTGTAGCCTTGCCTCAGATTTCTGCACAGCCTGAGTCAAAGGAAGTAACAGTTGGCTCTGATGCGGTCTTGCCTTGCATTGCGTCTGGATACCCAGTCCCAACCATCACATGGTCAAAGGTAACCTTTATGTTTCATGGCTAAATTTGCCCTAATTCAGAAGGCCAACATTCTATGGTACTATATGTTCACACAGCAGCATATTACAGTTTTCAGTCCTGTTTAGAGAACTAAATATGCACTTCAGAAAATAAATGTTAAGCTCGTTTGTGCTCTTCTTTCAGGTGGAGAATGAGTTACCCCCTAAGTGCAGACAAGATGGACATGTCCTGACAGTCCCTGGTGTCACACACTCAGATGCAGGAACGTATGCATGTACAGCTGCTAATAAGCAAGGGAAAGTTGAGGCCTTCACCAGACTCGTTGTTCATGGTCTGTATGCAAGTCCGTTCTGTTTGTAGTTACATATTTTTTTCCAGTGTAGGTCAAGTCACAATGCTGCTTGTCTGTGATTGTGACTTTGTGATGAGTGCACTGATTTCATCTGGATTGTTTGACAAGTATAGTTCTGCTTAAAAAATCCACACAGGATCTGGTTAAATGTCAACAGATTTTTTTTTATCTAAAGTGACTTACGAAATGCTGCTTTTTAGATGTCTTACAGCTTGGAGATTTGGAAACATCCTTAACTCTAATGCTACCACCACCAAGACATGTTTTTCATGAGCTGTTTATTCTTCTGAAGAGTTTCTGTGATGTCCTACTTGTCTCTCTAACATTCATTCATGTTCATGTGGTCCTCCAGAGAGAGTGATGCCCTATTTTACCCAGGAACCACTCTCGTACCTCACACTCCCCACTATCAAAAACCCCTACAAAGCATTCAGCATCAAAATTACCTTCAGGCCGGACATTGTTGATGGTAAGTACCCTCAAAACTTCCAGATACTTCACTGAACCAAAGCAGTTCTAAATATGCAGTTTTGACTTTGTTTATAAGTTTGTCATTACTGGAGAAAAAAGGAATTTTTATCCTTTTGAAGTGGACATTTCACCCAAAAATGAAAATTGTTATTATATACTCACTCTAATTTTGTTTGAAACTTGTATGACTTGCTTTCTTCTGTGCAACAGAAAATGTGATATTTTGAAGAATCTTCTCGCAGGTCTTTTCCATATTGACTCGTTCCATATTGATTCCATATTAATTTCCTCATTGAATGGAAATCACCTGTTTTTTCTTCAGAATGTCTAATTGTTTGTTCCTCAGAAGAAAGAAAGTCATACAGGTGTGAAACATGAGTTGCAGTTAATGATGACAGAATTGAAATTTTTATCTGAACTGTCCGTTTAAAATAAATTGGCAGTATTACATGTACTATGTGAAGAGCACACTGTTTCTAAAATGTTCAGTCCTTGTACAGTTTCTTTTATATGTGTATTCCTGTATGTAAACTCAATTATTCTTTTTGTTTTTTGCCCTCCTTCACATCTCTTTGGTATGAAGGGCTCATTTTGTATGCCGGTGAGTCTGCTTGCTTGCCTGAGAGTACCAGAGAGCACATGCTGCAAGATGTTTTAATGGCATGGAGCAGTGCAGCTCAGCATCTCTCACTGGCCCCTTTAGAAGGGCCCTTATTAACATATGCAGACATGACAATAGATTATAGTGTTCATCGAGGCACTGAGTTGGTTGCAGCATGATACAGGAATGTTATCATGGAGCGACTGAAGCTTTTACACCCTGTCATGACAGTTATACACTTTTTTTTTTAAATAAATAATAAAAATACTCCAAATTAAAATCAGTCATTTTAAAGAGAAGCTTTAAGAGTTCTCTGCAGTTTTCTGTCAAAATAAAAGTTTAATGGTTTAACGTTACAACCATAAATGTTAGTATTGCGCACTTACAGTTTAATGTAAAATAAATACTAAATTTTTATAATAGTAATATTTTAGTTTTTTTATATTTAGTAGTAAGTATTATTATTATTCCTAAATAAAAATATACAAATATTATTGTTATTGTTGTTTTATATCCATGTTATATCATCACAAAGTTTTGACTAAATTGTGCAGCCGTATACAAACAAGCACAGCAAACCAGGATTTCTATTTAAAATTGCAATCACAGTTTTTATCAGAAAAATTCCAATGAACTTTTCCCCCCAAATCGTGCAGCCCTACCAATAAGTGTAACATTTCTAATATCTGCCCATAACCCATATATTGTGCATCCATACATGAAAAAAAACTGAGGGTTATGTTTCGACAAGCTTGATTAAAGTGACTAACCTAGAGGGCATATTCTATACCAGTGGTTCTCAAAAAGTTTTTTTTCAGGATCTTATATTGGACATCAAGCAGTGATCCAACACAGTACCAGTACCAGTCATGGCATGTGGCTTGCAAAATGCTGAACATGGCAGCAGATTTTCCCTCAGCATGCTGCTTTACCTTCAGCTTAAAAAGAGAGAAAATGGCTTTGTGCACTGGCGAGCTGTTTGGTTAAGTAAGCTGAATGCTGGCATTGGATTTACTTTTTCCTTCGTGTCCAGGTATGATTCTTTATAATGGACAAAGGAAGACCACCGGTGCTGATTTCATATCTTTTGGGTTGGTGGGTGGCCGTCCTGAATTCAGGTACATTAAACGTCAATATCAAAGCAATCTCAAGGATGCAAAATGTTGTGTCTGAAACTGGATTTAACTTTGGGTTTTTGATGTGACGTTCCAAACGTGCTTATTTTCCTTCCACAGGTTTGATGTGGGCTCTGGTATGGCAACTATTCGTCACCCTACTCCCATTAAACTGGGCGAGTTTCACACAGTGAAGCTCTATAGGAATCAGACTCAGGGCTCTCTTGTTGTGGATGGAGAAGCTCCTATAAATGGGACCTCACAGGTGCATATTCCTCTCTCCATAATATGCTGCTTTGTTATGCTTATTAATAAACTGTGTTAATTGGTAGTATCGTGGTAGTTAAACAAATGTAGTATAACATGTTCTGTGTCTGAGCAGGGAAAATTCAAGGGCCTGGATCTGAATGAGGAGCTTTTTGTGGGCGGTTATCCGAACTACAGCATGCTTGCTAAAACTGCAG
>NW_015514609.1:0-780 GCF_001515645.1 Sinocyclocheilus grahami | reverse complement strand
CCTGTATTAACCGACCCAGTGGTTTGGGCTACGACTGCCGCTGTCACTTGGGCAAATCTGGAAACAAGTGCATGGATGGTAAAGTTCAGTATATTTTCTAAGCTCTTTTAGGTCGAATGTGGTTCTCACTATTCCTCTTCGTGACAATCCCAGGTACTCTGGTAACAACGCCATTGTTTGATGGAGACGAGTCTCATATTGCATATCCTCCTCTTACTAATATTCATTACGACCTCCGGATTGAGATGGAGTTCAAGCCCATGAATTCTGATGGGCTGATGTTCTTCAGCGGTGGCAAAAAGATGAAAGTAGAGGACTTTGTGACGTTATCCATGGTGGACGGACATGTTGAGTTCCGATATGAACTTGGTACAGGTGAGAGATCTGATGAGTTTTAGTTTTTGTTAATATGTTGTATTGGATTTTAAAAAATATTTTCTTTAGTTAGTTTTAATAATTTTGTTGTGTTTTTGTCATTTTTAGTTTTTAGTTATCAGTTTATTTAGTATTTAAACTAGGTGTAGCAAAAAAAACTAATTTAATTTTAAATGTTTTTTTTAATTGTTCTAGTTTTAGTTAACAATAATAATGCTAATAGGGAGTGCTTAATTTTCAGAAAATGGTCATCATCACCCTCGAGAGGTCAGACTAAATATTGTATTAATAAGAAATGGCTTATTTTCTGTTACTTTCATACAATGTTTACAACTCTCTTGCCCTAAATTTGGACACCAAGGCCCTGAGTTGTGTGGTTTTATTATTTTATAGCTATAACTTATA
>NW_015514608.1:4490-5835 GCF_001515645.1 Sinocyclocheilus grahami | reverse complement strand
CTGTCTGTCTGTCTGTCATTCTATCTATCTATCTGTCTGTCTGTCGTTCTATCGTTCTATCTATCTGTCGTTCTATCATATCTATTATATTTATCTCTTCATCCATTCATCCATCTTTCCGTCTGATCGTTCAGTGGAATTCTCATGGATATGACATCGCTAAGGTGTTTGGTCCGAAGCTGACGTCGGTGTCTCCGGTGTGGCTTCAGCTCAGACGGAGGGGACCAGAGAGCTTCCACGTCACCGGTCTTCATGACCATGATCCCGGTCTGATCACTTCCCTTCCTTCATAAAACAATGATGCTTTAAGAAGAAAAAAGCCAAATGATTTTCTTTAAGCACTAACGATGCTCGTCTTTTCACAGGTTGGGTCAAAGCTGTGAGGAAGGCCAATAAAAAAAACAAAATACGTGAGTATGGATTTAATGTCATTGTGGAAGACACAAGGTTAATCTAGCTGAAAGCGTCAGGTTCTCAGTGTGGTTTCTCTCTCTCAGTTCCTCGGCTGTTGTTTGATGGATGGTCCTATCAGGACTACATGAGTGTTCTGGACAGCGAGGATGAGATGGAGGAGCTGGGTCGAGAGGCGCTGGAAGTGGCAAAGGTGCTGTATCTACATGCTGTGTTCACGTCATGTTGGGATAATCATTTTTACAGGATGGTTCCTGACTAGGATCCATATTCCACTTCATGGGACTTGGAGTGCTCAGGTTTTTGTTAGTTCCCAGTTTTGTTAGTTATTCAGTGTGATTTCACTTTTGTGTAACCAAGATATATATGTATGCTGGCTAATCTGCTCTGATGAACTTCATTTCATTTCCTCATCGCGAGAATCGTTGACTGACTGTGATTTTTCTCATTAGGCTGAAGGGTTTGATGGTTACACACTGGAGTTATGGAGTCAGCTTGGAGGAAATAAGAGAAAGTGAGTAAGAATATGTGCGTTGGTATTGTTTACTGGAACTGTTAAAAAATGTTTTTGATAATTGAATTAAAGCCGAAATAAAATATGAATTGGTTGGAAATGAGAAATATTGTCCTGGCAACTAACTGAAATAAGTATTAAAATAAGTAAAACTGAAATAAAAAATTAAGTTGAAACAATGAAATAATGCAAATAAAATAAAAAAAGAAAGATCGAAATATTAATAATTACTGAAATTATATTCACGCACTGTTTTTCAGTGGAACCCCACTTGACATAAAATAAAATATTTAATTGAAGTGAGATTTTAATTCGATTTTAAGTAAATATTTCAATAATTTAACAACAACACATTTTAATTGTGATGTAGCATGTAGGTAAAAAAATATATATATACAGTGGGTACGGAAAGTATTCAGA
>NW_015514608.1:2310-2798 GCF_001515645.1 Sinocyclocheilus grahami | reverse complement strand
TTTTGTATTAAAAAATATTATATTAATAAATATATTTTTGTGAAACCCTGACATTACTAAAACAGATAAAACCTCATTTTTATGACATCTTCCTAAAATCTAAAAAAGATAATATTCTGAATATGAATATGATAAATATTCTGATATGGGGTCTGTATTATGTGTGTGTTACAGAGAACTGGTGCACCTGGTCACACACCTGTGTGAGACTCTGAAGGCTGGGAAGTTAACCTGCGTGCTGGTCATCCCTCCTTCAGTTGCACCGGGGTAAATGAGTAGATTTCTTCTTCCGTCTCAGTATTTCTTATGCACTGGTCCTGTTTACATGAGCAGCCGTCTGTGTCGTGTTCAGCTCTGGTCAGCCTGGCATGTTTGGACCGGAGGATTTTGAGAAACTGGCTCCAGTGGTGGACGCGTTCAGTCTGATGACGTATGATTACTCTGGACCGGGCAGGTCAGACACACACACACACACACACACACACACA
>NW_015514608.1:0-445 GCF_001515645.1 Sinocyclocheilus grahami | reverse complement strand
GATATTTTAATATTATTTCTTGTTTCAGAAGTAATGGATTGAGGCATGTTGTTTACTACCCCACTTTAAAGGTAACTTTCTGATGGTCAATAGAAAATATTAAAGGGGCTTGTGGGTATTATCCAGTTATGGGACTTGCTTTCTCCTCTAGTTTCTCCAGCTTCATATCGCCTTGGCAGCTGAACTGGGAACAGGAATTTCCTTGTGGGAACTGGGACAAGGCCTGGACTATTTCTACGATCTTTTGTGACCCGTTCGACTGTGACCTGACCTCCGTCTGTCTGATTTGCTTCCAAATAATAAAGTGCAATTTAATAAAGCACTTCAGATATTTATGACAACACTGTTGTTGAGCATGCCAATAAAATTATTTTTAATTACGTGTTATCGTGTGCATTCTTGCCAGTGAATCAGCATTTTAATGTAATTGATTTTATTCAGGAAT
>NW_015514607.1:5231-5836 GCF_001515645.1 Sinocyclocheilus grahami | reverse complement strand
TTTTTTTTTTACCTTTCTCAGCGCATGCTGTTTTTGAATCAAATCTAAATCTCTACTCTAAACCGCTATTTCTAGTTTTATAGTGTTTTCTTAACAATATACACTACAGTTAAAAGTTAGAAATGATTAAGATTTTGTAATGTTCTTGAAAGACGTCTCTTATGCTCACAAAGGCTGCAGTGAATACTGTAATATTGTGAAATATAATTACAATAATAACTGTAATAATAATAATAATAATAACTCTTTTATATTTTTATGTATTTACTAATGTAATTTATTTCTGTGATGGCAAAGTTGAATTTTCAACAGGCATTACTCCAGTCTTCAGTTTCAGTTGATCCTTCAGAAATCATTCTAACATGATAATTTGGTGCTCAAGAAACATTTCTAATTTTTATCAATGCTGAAAGCCATTTTTGTTGCTTAATATTTTTTTTGGAAATTGTGATACATTACCATTCGTTTGGAGTAAGTACGAATAAAAAGCAAGGACACATTAAATTGATCTAAAGTAACAGGAAAGACATTTTTTTATATGTTAATGTTACAAAAAAATATTTGTTTCAAATAACGTTCTTTTGAACTTTCTATTCATCAAAGAA
>NW_015514607.1:4610-5074 GCF_001515645.1 Sinocyclocheilus grahami | reverse complement strand
ATATTAGAATGATTTCTGAAGGATCATGTGACACTGAAGGCTGCTAAAATTCAGCTGTGCCATCACAGGACTAAATTACATTTTAAAATATAACAAAAAGAAAACAGTTATATTAAATCATATTTTGTAATCAAATGAATGCATAAGAGACTATTTCAAAAACATAAAAAGAAAAAAAAAATATTCCAAACTTTTGACTGGTAGTGTGTAAGGAACTGAACACTAAAAACTGCTAATGATTACTCATTATGCAATCCTTCCTCTTTATGCAACAGAAAGAAGCGAAGGGCCATCAAGATGATGGTCACCATTGTTGTGCTGTTTACTGTCTGCTGGGCACCTTTTCATACAGTTCATATGCTGTTTGAATACAGTAAGAAAAACAAAGTGTCCGATAATATGTCTGTGCACATTACAGTCTCAAAGTGTGTCTTCTTTCAAATTTCAGCGTCATTTTGTTGTCT
>NW_015514607.1:2304-3399 GCF_001515645.1 Sinocyclocheilus grahami | reverse complement strand
AAATACTTAAAACACTTTCGTTCTAAGCATCCAGTCGTGACTTACATTTATAATTGTGAATTTATAGGTCTGTGGGTTATTCTATTTTTATATAACACTGTTATCGCAGTATTTTTCAAGTCTTGTCTCTTAAATAAAAACACAATTTTTAAAAACTAATTTTATTTAGCATCGCTTTTAATTCAGGCAATACCACCACTCGGGCATATTCTCGGGCACCTACAGGTCTGTCTTCCTTTTCCTCGTCCCTGAGCGAGCCGACGCCAAGATGGTGAGTCGATTGTGGACAAATGATTATGAAAATCTAATTAAATCTTCTCCATCCGCTGGTTTCATATTGACACTTTTGCCGTAAAGCACACTACATATTTATAATAACCAATGTATGTCTTCATTTAGAGGATATAATGTGTACGAACTTTTCGGTAGACTAATGGTGCGTCGTTTCATATCATCGTGCTACTCTTAACAGTGACTAGGAGGGGTAAAATATTACATTACAGGCATATATGTATCCATAGACCTGAAATGGGAAATGTATAAAGTGGAAAACTTATATGGACCCCTGTATTTCTTATCGAGCCCATGAAGCTAATGTAGCTAAAGAGCTAACCATATAAAGAGCAAGTGTCTTATACTTCACAGCTTTTGCTCTGCATCTATACAACATGCTCACGGTTTTTTCTGAATATCGCGATGAATAAAATTAATACATTCTGTTGGTAGGTTTTACAGTACATGGCTGTCAAGTAACTGTTTAGGGTAAGAAATGTGACTGTCATGATTTGAGAAATGGTTTCATCCAAGTTTAACATCAGCCCAGCTCATAGTTTTCAGTTGAACCTCAATATTTCAACTGTTTCAAACAAATGTGTCTTATTTGCAGAACGAGACCGTCACAGTAAGGACCAGAAAGTTCATGACAAACCGGCTGCTTCAAAGGAAGCAAATGGTAAGCGTGTGGCAGATTTTGTATGCTGGCTTAATGTAATTTAATTTGCACTTTTGGCATTTGCTCATTCATGCTTTTATTGTTTCAGGTTGTGGATGTCCTGCATCCAGGCAAAGCAACAGTCCCCAAGACAGAGATCAGGG
>NW_015514607.1:0-1469 GCF_001515645.1 Sinocyclocheilus grahami | reverse complement strand
TTGTTTAGGATTTGGAAATCTTTTGTTTGTTGCCCATCATAGATGTTTGTTTCATTGTCACTGTCTTGGGTTTTAATGTGTAACTTGTCATCTTTCCTCCTCTATCAAATGTACATCTGGACTGTAGAAGGTAAATAAGTAGATATAACTGCTGTGGAAGGAGAGTCCGGAGTGATCTGTAAAGTTAACTCCAAACATTTAGCTGCTATGTTGATGGCTAATGCTATTGACCAGTATGTGATTGGAAGTAATTCTTACAGGCACCTCTGTTCAATCCCACTCAAGTAGTGAAACTAGCGTGCTCACTAATAGTGAAGTGTTGGACTATGTAGTAATCAGTAGAACAAGCTATATTGCAATTGCTCTCTGAAAATGGTTTACAAATTCAGGCGACAGTCAGATAGACTGTTTTCATGGGGCTTAGTTTACATCCCCACCATAAAAGTATTTCAGAGAGCAGTTCTAGAACTTGATAGTGTTAGTCGAAAGTTCTCATTTTTGTCCAATCTTTTGCCTTTTTTCGCCTCCCTTGGATGTTTACAGAAGTGAAAGACTTTAGGTTTCAGAAGGTAGAGTGGAAGTCAGCATGGTGTGCTGATGTGATCCACTTTTACCAGTTACTTGAAGTGCTTTGCATGTTCAATCCCAATGCCTCACCTCTCTTGCAGATATTTAAAGGACCCTGTGTTTCTAACATGGATGAAAATATCTGTTTTAATTTATGTACTTGAATTGTTCCAGTCAGCTTATTTGACTTCTAAATCACTACTAATGTGTAGCATGCTGTTGTGTGGTTAGCATTCACTCACTTGAGGTAAACTAGCCACTTGACTGCATGTCTGCAAGTATGACAGGACCCACTGGAGTATTCAGAAACAACCTCTCCCTTGAAGTGAGAGTTTGTCCTTGATAAACATTAGGAGATTTTGTATGGGTAGTTTGTGTATGAGTGTTGAAATGTTGTATCAATCTCACTGTAATATGTATTGTCTTTCCTCTTACAGTAAGACCTTCAGGGAAGACCATCGGCCTGAAAATGTTCTTGTACATTGTCAACAAATAAATTCTTTAAAAAAAGTGGATCCTGGTGTCTTTGAGTGCTCAATCAGAAATTGTGTTCAACAAGGGAGACATGCATGCAGTCATGGCCAAACGTTTTGGCAGTGACAAATTTAGTTTTGCAAAGTTTGCTGCTTAAGCTGTTGTGTTCATTCACATTGTTTCTAGATTGTTTAGAGTGATCAGATGCATTTTAAATAATTGCCAAAAGCTTCATTGGCCAAAAAAGTAACTTTTCACAAAAAAATAAAATAAAATTCACTGTTTTTTGATCCTGACACAAAATGACCAGCTAACATTAATTGACTAATCATATCAGCAGCACATGTGAAAGTGTGAATGAATACTAGTCAGGCAAAATCACGATCATACTAATTACACTGAACAAAATTATAAACGCAACACTTTTG
>NW_015514606.1:5002-5836 GCF_001515645.1 Sinocyclocheilus grahami | reverse complement strand
GATACAAATTTAATAATATAAATTTATATAAATGTATATAAAAGAAGCATGTAGTGTGTATATATCGTGGTAGTGAGCAGTTTCTGCAGAGGCGAGTAGCAATGAAAAATGCTGTCTTGCAAACTGGGCCAAATTATATAAACTCAGTACCCTATGTTTGTTTTCAAGCAGACTCGGGTGCAATTCCTAAATGGCTAAATAAATCGAACTTGGATGTCAGATGTACTCTGCGATGCACCAGGGGCTCTAAATGGCCTGAGCTGTAGTTACAACTTTTAAGCTTCTGGAAAACAGTCTCCATTTGCTCCATTAGATGTTGTTGTATGGGGGCCATGGGGTGTCATCCGCTGCTGATCTCTGGGGTAAAGAGTGTTTTTACATAAGCTTCCACTGACCGTTACATGATGTCAAAGCTCACAGCATTGAATTCCCCTGTTAATGCCATTAAAAATGGCCTCTGTGGGAGAGCGTCGCTGTCACTGAGCCTTCGTCACGAAAAGCCACAGCAATACTTTGAAACGGAACTGAACCTGGTCTTGTGGGATATGAATAATTGCAAAACTAAGGCACTAGAAGAGATCAGCTTAAATTTGGTTTCCTTTAGCTATAGTAGATTGCAGTATAGAATATAAAGCTATAGTAGATTCCTTTAGCTATAATTGATTGCAGTATAGAATATAAAAATCTGTTGTATTTTGTACTTTGCCAGATTTAAGTTGCATGGCGTTTAGATATAAAGTTGAAGTTTCAGTGTCTTCTAGGTTAGGGTGGTAGAAAAACTCGTGCATCTGTCCCCCTTAGTCCGTTTGCCGCGTAGCCCCCTCAAAGCGCGGG
>NW_015514606.1:0-749 GCF_001515645.1 Sinocyclocheilus grahami | reverse complement strand
GTTAATATTTCGAATGGGATTTTATTTTTGATTTCATTGTTTTTACTTTATTTTTAGTTTTAGTAATTTTTAAAAATGTGTTTTTCTGTCCTTTTTAATATTTCTAAATAGCTGTAATTATTATTTTAATTTTTTTCAGTTTTAGTTTTAGTTTTATTTAAGTTATTACTACAACTTTATATCAGTTACTTGCCAATGCCTCTTTTCTAATTTTTGGTGAAGTTTTTAATTTTTTTTTTATTTAATTTCATTTCAGCTTAGTTTGAGCTTTTAGTTTTAGTTAACAATATCAAAACTGTTTATAATGAAAGTATTGGTGGGAAACACACTGAATAAAATGTGTATCTGCGAGTGTAGCTACGAGACAAGAAATGCATATGTAAAATCCCTACCAACCTTGTCTGTGCAAAATTATATGAAATATTAAAACTCTTTAAAACTGATCATGCAAGTAAACCCTGTAACTTTTGCATCATACATGCTTGGATACAGGTAGGAGACTGTTTGCATAGAGAAAAATACCAAACACAGAAACAGCATTGATGACTAAAACTTACAAGTCTGTTTGCAAAAAAAAAAAGACAAATTTGATAGCCTTGCAGCTCAAATAATACACATTTTAAGAACAAATAATGCAAGTGTTTTAACAAAAATACAACCTTCACATTTCTGTATGTAAACCCTTAAAATGCATTACAGTCAATTGAATTTTTTTGGTAAAAGATTTTATGCCATAAATGCTGTTGAAT
>NW_015514605.1:4714-5847 GCF_001515645.1 Sinocyclocheilus grahami | reverse complement strand
AATCAATGCAATGCATTTAGGTCTCATGTATCCTGTATTAGTCATTCTATGTTAACAGAAATGTCCCTTACACTAATCCAGACAGAAGGTTTTTAGCCCATGTCATTCCTGATCATCAGACTTTTTGCACTGTGGCAGGTAGGAGCTCAGGTGTTTTGTTGATAAAACAGCAGAAAAGAGGTCTGAGATTTTGCTCCTAATCCCTCCATAAGCTGCCACACAAAAGAGCAGTAAGTGCAGATGTGCATTAGCAGTGTTGTACACTGAATGCGTGGGATGTTGCATTGGCGTAAGTGGGTATCACTCAGCAGTAACGTGTAGGAACATCCTCGAGGATTAGACCTTGTGTTAACAATTAGACTTCGCCATGACCATGAATCTCAGGGCGGATTAAAGCTGATGTTGGACGTCGACCACACACACAGACATTTTATTGTGTTAAAGTGGTGTGCAACATTTTAGTATCATTTATTTTTACATAATGTTTCCTACGTCCTGTGACCGATTTACTGACTCTTTCGCATTTGTTTGTTTGTCGTTGTTATGTGACATCATTGTTCATGTTGCTCATCTGTGATCTCATTAATTGCTGTTTTCTGTGTGTTTCAGGTTGGTTGTTGGTGCCAGTTGTATCCTTGAAAGCCCACTTACTGTAAAGGCGGAGTGTCTACTTACACAGATGACTCTATTAGAAGAAACACAATGATTAATCATTGAGTGCATTCACATGTTCAACCAATTGCTGATAAATCGGCTGAAGATGAAAACCATGTTAACATGAGATTTTGTTTTTAGTCTGTTTTTCTTTACCAGAATGCGTGTAAAGGTTTATATGGTGCAGTGAGCACCAATCTTTATGTCGGTTTTTCTTATGGTTTTTGACTGAGTTTTACCCACTAAGACGTTTACATGTTGTCAGGTTATTAAGGATAATTAGTGTATGATTGTACATGTAAACACACTCAAGTTTTTCCTCATAGACCGTGATTTTGAAAACCTAATAAATTAGCAATAAAATAATAAAACGCTTCAGTTAGACTGTATTTTCTGTTTTATTTGTTTAATTATTTTACTATAAAGTTAGTAAATCATTACTGTTTTCCTTGACTGTGTGTGTGTGTGTGTGTGTGTGT
>NW_015514605.1:659-3467 GCF_001515645.1 Sinocyclocheilus grahami | reverse complement strand
TTTTTTTTTTTCTCACACAAAAAATACTTCACTCAGTTACAAATCAATATCGTCCATTTATCTATTTATTTTCTAAGGAGCCGTGTAATAAGTAGAATACAGTCAACCAGTAATTTTATTGAAGTAAATCTTTTGGAAACAAAAAAACTTCCGTTTCATTGATCAAACTGTCAGGGTTTATTTAGCGATTAATGACTGTATCACTGTACTTTGTCTCTTACTGCTCTAACAGAGATTAATGCTACAGGAAAACATGTTGTACAGTTGAGTCATCCGCTGTGATCAGTTATGCTTTCATCGCATTTCAAAAGCATAAATCCTCAAAATACATATATCTGTTTGTGCTTATATTGTCCTATTCCACAGTGCTGCCTTATCAGCAAAAACTAGACTATCAGTCTGAAAACAGGGTAATAAAGAGAGAGGGATGGAATCATCTAGGGAAGAGTTAATCACTGAACTGAGGTCTGCTCTTCAGGACCAGGATGCACCAGGGGCCCTGGGGTCGCCCCATTCCCTGCTTTGTTCTCTCGCTCTGGGTTTTCCTGCCAGAGTTGTGTGTCTCTCTGTACGGAAACCCACCCAGAGCTTCCACGTTTTTTCCCTTTTCTCGTCCCTCAGCATCTCTATCCACAGATGCCATCCTCTTTTCTGTGTTTCTGTCTTTCACTCGTCTGATTTCTCTCATTCCGGTTACAGGGACAATGAGAGGAATATAGGAATATCCGGCTTGCTGGTGCTGATTGATTTATTGCTGGACTGAGAAGAGGGTGTGGAGCAGTGCTGCTTTGAGTGTGTACAGTGAGGATGAGAATTCAGCTTCCTGTCTGGATGTGTGTGTGACATGGAGAGAGAGATTTAGTTATCTGTATTGACTCCTATTGCAATGCATGGCAGCATTGGCTTTGGGTGTCTGATGAGTTAAGTGGTTTTCTCAGGCCTTTTTGTTCCTGAGATTTCGGTCCAGACTTGTTTGCGGTCGAGGGATTATAGTGCTCTCAGGTTTGCAGTCCTGACAGTGCGTTTTGACTTTTACCACAGATATGTGTATTTAGTCATATTAAGGTATGAACTTGAGCGCATAAAAACCTAGTGCGTAAAATGCAGTGGTCAACTGATATCTAAAAAAACAAGGTTGACACATGGCCAATACAGGTGATACTGGGCTGAATAACTACGTCTCTAGTTTACCCATGCAATGGTCAATAAATATTACATTTATTAATTGCAATAATGTACAAATGTGAACAGTTCTACCATCAAGTACTATCAGATTTACTACTGTGCCTTCATTAGCCTGACTGTAGGGGGTTCATGGCGGCCAAGCAAATTAGTTTTTAGTCATATAGTGTTAGTATTGGCTGTTGTCATAGTGGAAAGAGCTTTCAGAGGCTGATATCCTCTATCAGACCCCTGAGAGGATGCTGCGTTTCCCTGCTGTGGTCTGTCTGTTTCTCCGTCCTGCTCTCTTTCTCACAGTGAAAGCATAAAAATTGGCATTTTTTTTATCTCCCTCATGACAACTCATGGAGCAGCCCCATCCCTCCTCTTGTCTTTTACCCCCAGCGGAGCTCTTCCACCCTTCCGCACCTCCATCCTTCCTCTGGACTGCACCCTTCTGCAGGTGGCTGCGCTAAACGCCAGGAAAGAGAACATTTCCTCCATGCTGTACTGTAGGTTTACCGCTTTTATGAGGATTGAAGAAGGGAAGTAATATACTTAACATAAATAGGCTTTCCGATTGGTTCACAATTGTGTCCATCTGATGTATTTTGATTAATTCTCACTTTATTTTTATACCCTTACAAAAAATTACAATGATTTCTAAAGTAAAACCATGATAATTTAAGTAAAAATGTAATAGTTACTGCTGTAAAACTGTTGTTAACAGGCTGTTATTGTCCTGAAAAAATAGAAATAAATGTGACGTGTAATATTTGGATCTTACAATTAGTGTTAGACTCTTCTGTGTAGGTCAGTATATTGCCATTTTTAGATTATCTGTGAATATCTCGTTTTACTTATTAACATTTGATAGTTCCAGATTATGTCAATTCCACAATATCATCATTGGACTGTTATTTTTATTCATTTATTTGTTTTATTTTATTTTTTTTAATCTTTTTTTATTTTTTTGAGTCAATTTTCAGTTGCCACCGTTAAAATGTATTATGTGTATATTGGCGTTACAGAGCTTGGAGAGGGACATTCTTCTTTTTGCCTGACCATTGGTAGAGGAAACCTGTTCGAAAACAACCATTATTTTTTTTTACAGCTTTGTTTGGTTTTGTCTCATTTCAAAGAAATTACACATTTAATCTTTAAAGAAAATTTAAATACAATTTAAAGTTCCTTAATAATCCTTTTTTTAATTCATTTATTGCAGTTAGTAATCATAACTTTGGACTTTGTGTTTTGGAGGAAACTGTAATCATTTTATAATATGAATTATCTGTTATGTCTAGGCTAAGCCATTCTTTGTTTAATTCATTTAGGGGCATATGTTTTAGTCGCATTATATTTGCCAGGAGCTGTTCTTCCGCTACTGTGCGGTAAAAATTAATTAAATCACTGTGGAGAATTACAGATCTCACACTGATTTCATGTGTGACTGGAATGGAAGGCAGCTTAATCCTCTCTTATTGTTTCATCTATTTTGCTCTCCAGCCTGTTGAGTCGATAAGGCTCATTTAAAGTCCTTCCAGGCAGATTTTTGTGGCTAATTAACATGTTGGCCTTGAGATTTCTGTCTTGTATAACTCCAGGCTTTGTTCTTGTGCATTATCAGAGTCAGCTGTTTGTGTTTGT
>NW_015514605.1:0-649 GCF_001515645.1 Sinocyclocheilus grahami | reverse complement strand
GAGAGAGAGAGAGAGAGTGAGGAGGTGTGGGTTTGAATTCTCAGGCGTAGTCCTTATCAGTGGTCCTGTGTTGTTGTGTCGAGCCTTCACAATGCCCAGCGAAGTTCCAGGAGTCCAAATCAGACAGAAAAAGAGACAGGAAGTGCAGTGCAGGAATTGCCCGCTCCAGTTTGACGCAGATACTGGTACTTTTCCGGCTTTACTGTAATCATCGTTTCAGGTCTTTTTTTCAGATGAACCAATAAAATGTGCATTCTCACTATTATCTGGCTTTGCCCACACAAAGTCAAGGACGTTTTTTTTCCACGGCCCGTGAAGGATATCTTGAGGGTTTTGTTGCTGATGGAATGTGGTGTAAAACAAAGGATGTCTTTCATGTAAATTGCACCGGCAGAGCTTGTAGTTTGTGGACGTGTGGCAGCAACATCCTTTAAGACAGCCATAGAAATAAGTGTAAAATCTAGTCAGTATTATTTTATTGCCAAAATAAAATCATACAACACCATTATTATGAGTGATTTATACTGCATTTTATTTTACCTTGTAGTTTTGTCAGTGCCAGTTTTGTCTTCAAATGCTTTCGTAAAAAAACTACTGGCCAGTTAAATATTCAGATATGTGTTAAAATTAATATATATATATATATATA
>NW_015514604.1:5510-5847 GCF_001515645.1 Sinocyclocheilus grahami | reverse complement strand
ACTGAAACTGTGTGTGTTATGTCTCCTTTAAGCTCACATTTTTGTGAACTTTGACTTGCACATCCAGGTTTAAAAAAGATCTTTGATCTGTAACATTTAGATCCTCTGTTAGTCAAGCTCTTTTTTCGGGAAAAGGAAAAAAAAAAAACACATGAAAACTCACTCACTAATATAGGTGGTTTAGTTAGTGAATCAGCACAGGAAGCTGCGTGGTTAGAAGTTTGCAGGGTTGCTGGAACTTGCTGATTATTTAATGTTCGGAACACATTATTCAGGGATCCCACACATCTTGACCAATGAATTTCCATGATTTTTCCATGGTGATTACTATATTTTT
>NW_015514604.1:5246-5500 GCF_001515645.1 Sinocyclocheilus grahami | reverse complement strand
AGTGTGTTTTTGGTTGTGAGGGAAAGATAGCCTTGTTCAGCTTCCAAAAGAAGGGAATTAGTGCTAAAGGGAATTTTTTGTTGTTGTCACTACTTGCAGACGATCGCCACGCAAAAGCTTCACATGCTCGTGACTCTCAAGCTCCGCCCTTGGCACGCCTCCAGGAGCTCGACCTTTTTCAGAGAGAAGCGTAAAGCTGTATCTATTTTTTTTATAAATCTGATAAAACTAAAGACTCTTTGGAGATATGAAGG
>NW_015514604.1:2178-4468 GCF_001515645.1 Sinocyclocheilus grahami | reverse complement strand
TATATATATATATATATAAAAAAAAATCCCTAGGCCTAGAAAACCTGATTTTAAAAATACAGTGTTTCCAGGTTTCCCATGACTGTCGGACTCCTGATTATTAATTATTTGTTACATAAAGAGGTTTGTTGCAGAAAAATTATTTTGCTTGATTAAAATCTAGTGTGATCACTCTATAACTCACGTAAAAATGTGGTCTAGGAGGGTCCAATAGCTTTTTGTGCCAGACCAGTGCTATTGCTGTACTCCACCTCACTTTATGTGTGAATATATGAAGAGATTAATAAATGTAAACATTTGGGCTGCAGCGGGAAAGAGGCCGCCCTGAATCCCTGACCTTGCTTTTGTGAAAGGGAATTACAGTAACAGAATCATCTGGGAAAACAGATGTTAGCTGTACGAGAGACCCCGATTCCCCCGTAAGAAGTGTTTGTGTGTGGTAACACAGTACTCCATAAGGTGCTGGGAGGTGGGGAACTGCACAGGCAGGGAAGCAGGCCGATGAAAGACCCCTTTTGGCTCCGCGCTCACACTCTCTCATCAGAGAAAAGAGACGTGGTGGTGAACAGGACACATGCAGCAGGTTCAAGCCACTTCCATCAAAAATCAAGTTGATGCACATGATGCACTGCAGGAAATGACCTTGCGTCCTCTCGGAATAACTCCATCATCTATTCAATTCAGCTCCATGTGTTGTGCTGCCAAACGTCTAGTGGAGATTTGCTTGGATGTTTTGAAGTGCGAGTTATCATGGCAAAATCTCACTATTATGACGTTTAATCATGGCTATCAAACTAAGGAGGGACAAAGCAGCCATTTGCTGTTCAGTACAACACACTTTGATGTTCCTCAGATAAACATGCTTTGAACAATTCAGGCGATTTCATTAATACTGGTGCAGACGTCATTAAAGGTTGCTTTTGAGAAATTGATCATGCATCGATACATGGCAGCAGGTAAAAGACGAGAGAATGAGTTAAGATAGGATGAGACCAACAGATCCACAAATATAGATAGCAAGTACAATTTCTTTGGGAAAACAAGGCAACACAAAATCTTTTGTATAAATCAAAGACTTCTCTACACTCATCTGGGGTCATGCACTAATGATAGGGAGACAGAAATTAAGTCAAGGCTAGGTCATGACTGTCCTGGCTTTTAACTCAAAGCAATGGCTATGTTCACAATAACATAGTACTCATACTGCTGCTTAGGTTCGTATTCAGCATGTGCAACATATACAGTGTGTCAATTGTTTGTATGCATACCTGAATGACCTGCAACATCAGCCAAAAAGAGCAATATACAACAGACATGGTGCATGACATGGGATAATGTAATGTTAGTGATTAGTAACAAGGAATATCAGTGATTATTTTTGGCTGATTTGGCTTACATTAAAAAAAATAAATACATGTCATCTTTTTTCAAACACAGTGACTTTGTGACCAACCAGAAACTTATCATGAAATAATGCCTAAAAGTCACTTAATCATATTAATTAATAATAATGCCTAAAACTTTACTTAAAAATATTATAATTTATTATAAGAGTGCTTAAATAAACACTTATAGGTATGCATGTTTTTTTTTGTGGGACCAAGTGTGAATGAAATTATAGGAAAATACATGAAAATCTAAAACAAATACAAATAAACTTTAATTAAATTGTCTTGAATTAATTTTGTATTACTTTTTTGGCCAGTATTGGAACTCTATATTTCCAGCGAAGGCAAACATCTACAGCTGCTATGTAGACTTAAGACATTTGTTGTTCTCAGAATGGAATACTATGGATATGCATTTCCAATACAGGATAAAAAGCATGAAAACGCACCTGGGATTAGAGGTCTCTCCCAAAACTTCTTGACACTGGTCGATAAAATTGAGAAACTCTGAGAAGCCCTTTACGTGCGTCCTTAAGGGGTGAGACTCAGGTGGGGCATACCCCTTTCCTCCAAGCTGTATGGCCCTGACAAATGATGTTACTGTCTGAATATAGAAAAATCTTCAATTAATTAGCATTCACATTACGGAACAAAAACAATTTGCGCAAATAATAACTTATCTATATTTGAAAAGTACTCATTGCAAATTCACCAGGAAGAGAGACGAGGTGCTGTCGCAGGAAGCATGCCTAAGGTCAGTAAAGGCGATGTGACCCAGAGAGCGATTTGGGTTGTCCAGGGTGTATGCGAGAGCCATGTCATTCTTAGAGTTCACCAGAAGGCCCAAATAAGAACAGAAAACTCTCCTGACAACTCTCTGTATCTGCAGGAAAAGTTAAACA
>NW_015514604.1:0-649 GCF_001515645.1 Sinocyclocheilus grahami | reverse complement strand
ACCTATGTCATACCCATGTCATTATACAAATTTGTGTCCTCAAATCACAACATGCGCACACACACACAAAAAACACTTATTCTAGTCTCGTAAATTCATCACCATTTACCTGTGGACTGCAGATTCCAGCCTTGTTAGATGGAGTTGCGGGACACACAGGAAGTGGATCCATTTTCTCCAAACTCTCCTTTTCACCAATGAGAGACTGAAACAGTTGCATCTAGATATCGAGATAAAACCGAGAATATGCCACAGATTAAAGATCTTTCAGATGGATGACTGAAAGAACAACCCAATGTGAGGCCCTCTGGCAGCACTCACCGCGGTTAGGGGCTCCTCGGGGTCCCCATTTATCCGAAGCTCCTTGAACATAATGAAGACGTCAATCAAGTCCACAGTATTGGTGCGTTTCAAAAAGCAGTCATACTCTTTTCGGATGAGGTCATAGTTCTGTGGAAGAGGGATATCGTTGTGGGATAGCTGGAGCTTGTCCAGGAGGAAGTATTTCCAGGCAGCCAAGACTTCACTCAAAGCAACACCAAAGTCCCCATGTTCCTGTCAGGAGCAGAGCAAACACAGGGACGAGAATATTACGCACAACGGTTCCACAGAAAATGTACAGATACGGAACAAAATGTATGATTCAAAC
>NW_015514603.1:4908-5848 GCF_001515645.1 Sinocyclocheilus grahami | reverse complement strand
GTGCAAATGACAAGTCTCGGTTAGTCTAACGCAGTACACGTAGCATGGTGTTTATGTATATATATATATGATATATTTTAGCCCTTAAAGCATATTCTTGGTCTTATTGTGCATGATTCATTGGTGCACTTTACTCCAAAGATAAAGTGTTTGTCTGTGATTTAATTGAAGAATAATACATTTCTCTGACTTTCTGTAACCTCTTTTCTCCAGCACCTGTTAGAGACGACTTCTCATCATCCAAAAAAATCTAAATGAATAAAATACAACAGATTATGAAAGCAAAATTAGTTGCGAAAAGGTTTTCCTTTTCATTCATTCAATTATGATATGAAGATGATTCTCCGTAACTCAGAAGGATCAGAGAAGTGGGACCAGTGCTATTTTAGTATCATTGATAAGTTTTTATTAGTTTTATTAGTTGAAATTTTTTAATGCCTTTTTTTTAAACATTTTTAGTATTAGTGTTTTTTTTATTTGTAATGTTTTTTAGTTTTAGCTAATGATAATAAATTAATAATAATATGTTTTTGTCAATATTTAAATGAGATATTTTTAAATTTTCACTTAATTTTTAGTTCAAGTTTGAATTATTTTGTTGTGTTTTTGTCATTTTATTAGTTTTGTTTTTTTAAATGTCTATATAGTGTTTATTCATTTTATTTTCATTATTTTAGTACAATATTTTAGGACTTAAGAAAAATGAAAAATGTTTTTTCGCAAGTAACAAAAATGTTTTTTAAGGTTTTAGGTTTAGTTAACAGTAATAAGTTAATAATGATATGTTTTTGTAATTTTATTTGATTTTATTTTTTATTTTTTTAATGTCTATATAGTTTTTATTACATTTTTTGTTTGACTTATTTTAGTACTTTAAGTAAAACTAAAGGAAAATGAGTTGATGTTAATTGATATTAATGTTTTTTTCCATGTTTTTATA
>NW_015514603.1:860-4093 GCF_001515645.1 Sinocyclocheilus grahami | reverse complement strand
AATATTATTAATTATAATAATATTTAATATGTATAATATTTAATCAAATATTATTATATAATTAAAGTATGTTATATAGTGACATACATGAAGTCAGAATTTAGAAACTTAATTGTAACTTTATTAATTTTAACAATTTTAAAGAAACTTTATAATAAAATCAAAATCAGCATATTATAAATCACTTGCTTAAACAAGTAATTAAAAACAAATACTACCAGTGTAACATCTTTATCATTGTAATGTGTATATATACACAATTGTATACATACATACATGTACAGTACATATACATACATACTGTTTGTATTTATTATTTACATTTTTTTTTACAGGTCCACTACTCTGACTTTATTAGCTGGTCTTTCACAAGCCGGCATGTACAGTTTTACAGCATATAAAGCATCTTACAGGGTGTTTTTAAGTGGCAGATTGTTAAAGTGTTAAAGTTCTTTAACCGTGCATCTGCCCATCTAGCCATCCTAGACACAGATCCTAAATGCCATTTCTGTACCAGTGTCCCCATCCGCCTGTGAGTGAAGGACACACTCCCCGTGACCGTGTGGCCCCTCTCATGTTTCAGTGCCTGGACAATATCACGCTCCCCAGAGGGCACAGCATCCATCCAGTCCTTAACAATAACACTGGGTTAAGTGGCGAATTTATAACCGCCTGATGAAGCAGAGAGGTGAAGTGATTTAGGTGATTACTTTCAAAGCAGTGTCATCGACTAAAACATGCGCCAAGGAGATTCCTCGGTTCTTTGATGTGCCTTCAGGGCCTGTCGATGAAACTAGATGATAGGCTCTTGATTAGCAGGAAATCACAAATAAGGAAAGAGCAATTTGGGGGAACACCCTACCATCCCACAACAGAGGCATAGCTGACAGCTTCACAAAATACATCAGCGACAATCATATACAGCATATTCAATCCATCTTCTCACTAGTGCTGACCCATATTTATTCTGCTAATTCTGGTGCTACATGCTTTGATATATAGCAGTGCGCCATTGCTGAGAGTTTTCCTTTTGAAAGCATGCAGCCACCGAGAGGGTAATAGGTTTATCAGGAGCATAAACAGTCTGCAGGCAACAGGTTATACCGGCACAGGATATGTGGGCATGACAAAGCTCTGTCGTACAAAACCTGCATATCTTTGAAGATATATACTTTAAAGCAGGAAAATAAATCTGTGCACTTCTGATAACAGACATTATCTTATAACAGATACAGTATAAAAGCCTAAAGAAAGGATTATGTTTATATGCAATTGTTTCCTGTCTTTGAAATGAAAGCACAGCCCACATTCAGCTATAAATCCATGTCCTGAGGTGTAATTTTCTTTGGCATAGCCAGCGGCAAAAGTATACAGGTTCATCTGAACCTATGTCTCATTTCTCATAATAGAGAGAAAGATAATGCAATGATCTCAAAGTTGCAGTATTCTACTGTCCTGTCTTTGGCTACATGGTTCACAGTCCTATTGTTTTGACTGTTCTTGGTGTCTGTTGGCGTGTTAACACCCGTCCTATTTCACCGGAGTTGTATTCAAATGACCTCAGAGGGTAACTAGAAGACTGTAGAAATAGTAAACCGATATAACGGTGCCATTTATAGTCATGTTAAAGTATAGCTAGAACTGTACTTAAATTAAAAGTAAACTAGTGCTGTCAAACTATTAATCGCGATTAATCACATCCAAAATAAAAGTTTTTGTTTACATAATATATGTGTGTACTGTGTATATTTATTATGTATATATAAAAGCACACACATACAGTATATATTTTGAAAATATGTATGTATTCATAGAGTATATATTTATATTCATATAATTTACATTATAGGCTATATAAATATATTTAATATATAAACATTACATATTTTCTTAAATATATACATGCATGTGTTTGTATTTATATATACATAATAAATATACACAGTACACACACACATATTATGTAAACAAAAACTTTTATTTTGGATGTGATTAATCGCGATTAATCGTTTGAGAGCACTAAAGTAAACATAACAGATCAAAAACGTATTGTGATGGTTCAGTGATGGCATCAGATGTCAGTATTGTGACATATACTGTAGCATAATGCTGAATGAATATCATATTTATGAAAAAATGACATTGCCCAAAATGTTTTGATTTTACCAAGGCGGTATAAGCTTGGTGGTATAGCCTATTTTGTTAGTGTTTATCGCATATTTACTTCAAGAGAACTTCAGTTAGGCTATAATATAAAGCAGAACAACTCGGATGGTAATAAAAATAAAAACAAAAACTGTAGACGAGTAGCTAAATTATGGCGTCTGCGCAGTTTGTGAAAGTTAAGGACAGGTTGCCTTTCGGCAGTAGCGCTGAGATTCGTTTGAACCATTCGGTTCGTTTTAATGAACCGATACACTGAACAATCAATACTGATGCTTTTAAAGTTTGCAGGGCTGATAACAGCTGGTTCGTGGCTGGTCCAAGATGGTCTACCAGCTTGCACTAGCTAATGACAAGCTAGAACCCAACAATCATGCAGATACCAATAGTTTCCAGTAGCCTATTATGAATTATAATATTTAGTAGCCTACTCTAGAGATTTTAGAATATTGTTATGTTAGATTTACTCTTGAATCAGTCTTTATAATGTAGTGACTAGCAGTGTTGGGGAAAGTTACTTTTAAAAGTAATGCATTACAATATTGCGTTACTCCATTAAAAAGTAACTAATTACGTTACTGAGTTACTTTTTATGGAAAGTAATGCGTTACGTTACTTTTGTGTTACTTTTTAAATCTGGACAGGGCTTGCTGGTTTGTTTTTAAATGAAAAAGTTATATTTTTGGCAAATATAAAAGCCTTTTCACACCAAAAGTGAAATGAACAAGCCTCAGGCTGAAGGAAATGTAAATTTACGTCCGTACAGTAGAATGCAGAAGAAGAAATTTCAACACACTTCAGCAATAAAAAAAGACACAAAACACACACAAATGTTTGTCTAGAGTAATTTTTGCTTATTAGTACGGTTGAACTGGATCATCGAAGGTCAGAAGCAAACACATTGGTTAATAGAATGGGATTAAATACATAAAGGATATTTGTGTTGTTTAACATTTAATTATTGCAGGTTTGCGTCATATTCTGAGTTGCATTATTCTTATTCATTTTGAGGAATACTGAATCAGTTTTTTTTGTGCGAGTGAGATGAATTTATGCATATTCATATTTAT
>NW_015514603.1:0-850 GCF_001515645.1 Sinocyclocheilus grahami | reverse complement strand
CGTAACTCGCGTTACTTGTAATGCGTTACCCCCAACACTGGTGACTAGGCTACAAACGCTTCTCAAATCAGTTGAATCATTCAACAGAATCGGTTCAATAGCCTAAATGATTCGCGAATCGGACATCACTACAGCGCTGCAGGTGCGAAAGAGAGGTTGTTTTAGTTTATTTGAATGCTCAAAACTAGATATTAATTCATATGAATCCATCCACGGAGCATAACTATCTAAAGGTTTGCGACGTTGAATATGCGATCGTCATTTGTATTCCTCGTCCTAGCCTGTGTTACACTAGCGCAGAAGAAAGAAAAGAAACAAAACGAGCAACTTTCGATATATGTAATATCATTCTGGTACTTACAAGTTCTTCTTTGTCTTTTCGGTCTGTTTGTGCAATGCAACAGAAAATCCAAATAAGCTGCCCTTGGTTTTTCCTTCTTTGATGACCGGGAACTGCACGTCAATGTTAAATCCAGTGTTCGTTTGAATTGCGCAAATCAAGAATACGCACAAGTGCAGAGACTTTCCAGCCATATTTAATATTCCCCTCTCTCTCCCTCTCTCTGCCACTTGTACAAGCAAAGCCAATGAGATTGAATTGATCAATCACACGCCATAGGAAAGCGTCTTACACTCTCTGGCACTGAGCTGTAAGGTGTTTCTTACTGTTCTCGGTTCCCCGCCTCCACACACACGCAGCGAATTCCAACCTGCCGCTATCCGCCACACTTCACCAGCCCTCAGCCCTGCTTCCCCAAATTGAGGACTAGATATGTCCCACAAGTCTGATAAGAGAGAGAGAGCCCTTAAATGCAGTAGTGCGCTCTCTCTCTCTCTCTCTCTCTCTCTC
>NW_015514602.1:4787-5839 GCF_001515645.1 Sinocyclocheilus grahami | reverse complement strand
AAACAGATGATATCATCCGCTGGTGTGGACGCTAATATAGTTATCTTTGTAGTTATCGTTCTTGGTGTGAACGGGGCTTTAAACAAGAATACAAAATATTATTATCAGGATATGATCACTCAACATCTCTGAGAAAATATATATCAAATCCTTTTCTTTGTCATATAATACAAATGCAGAAAAAAACAAACTCATTCTTATTTTCTTTACTAAAACATAGGGAATTCTTTCTTTAAAGAAACTTAGTTTGCCATTAATTCTTGTCTTTATCATTTCTGATGGGAGGTTTGAATGTCTTGGCATTATAAACCCAAACAGTATCAATTCCCTCTCCAGCGACATCCTCAGGAGTCCAAGTGGGAAATGGAAAGCGACAAGCCACTACTTTGGCTGAACTCTGGAGCTCTGTTTGAAGCTTGACTTCAAGCTGCTCCATCTGTGGAGAAAACAACAATGTCTGTCAGATTGTAAAAAATATTGTATGTACATGTGTGTATGTATATATAAAATTAGTCAGAAGAGCTTACCATTTGAGGAACGCCAAAGATGACCACATTGGAGTACTCTGAAAAACTGACCTATGAAAGAAAAGACAAATAATAAAAAAAAAAAAAAACACATGTGGCATGATTACATACAGATTGTATTGTATTGTATCTGTAAATACTTAATAATTTAGGTACAAATATAATGGAAGGTCCACATTTAGATTATGATTGACCTGTCCTCACCTTCCAAAGGTCAGAAATATAAAAAGATGTGTTGTGATGAACACCTTCCCTCCAGGCTTTGCATCGGGAGTAACAGACCAGCCATGGGTTCAGCTCAAAGCCAACTGCCTTGAAACCACTTTCTGCTGCAGCGATAACCTAGACCAAACCAGAAACACAGAGGAACAAGACTATTAGGACTATTAACAGATTAACAAACTGTGATCATCTAACAGTTGTATTGCAATGCTGATATACCACAGAGCTGAATGATTTTTATTCATATACTATGGCATTTACATGGTACTGTTTGTTAGCGCAAAAGAGGAAGCTTTACACCAA
>NW_015514602.1:2327-3839 GCF_001515645.1 Sinocyclocheilus grahami | reverse complement strand
GCATTTTATAATACAAATGTAATAAAATGAGACAGCATAACAACTTGTTTGTATTTTTATCAGTAATATGTGATATGAGAATGAAAACTGAAGCATTCGGGTAACAAAGTATAAAAGAAGCACCAATGTTCTCACGTAGGCATAGAAGCAATGAAAATACAAATAAATTAAGTCACAAGTAAAGCACAATTCAATTAAACCACACAGCTCAAGGATAGAGAGAAGCCTGTCCCACATTACAAAACACAAAGGTGAAAATAGCCATAGCAGTAATGACATGTTTTTATGTAATGTTTTAAATAATACCCACACCAAACAGCATGAATCAAAATATTTACATCAAACATATGCAATGATTGAGTGTCCTAATATCATTTCTCAATATTAGGATTAAAACAAAGTGCATAACAGTCATCAAATTTTATGGACTAGACAGCCTAGGACTAGTCATATACAAAACAAGAAAAGAAAACTGGCAGGAACACAGTTTTATGGTTCACATATCCAATTAATGCACCAATGTTTTTTGATCCATAATCCTTTATGGATACAAAACAGTGAAAATGGAAATTTTGTCTGTCAACAAACATAATAAACAAGTGCATGACTATTACAAATAAAACAGAGACAAAATGGACAATAAAGAAAGTAATCTATCCAAAAGCTGGGCTGAAATGCATGGGAAGCCATTAAAAGTCATTGGATACTGACCGATGCACAGTTCTGTCCATTGCAGCTCGCCCACGGCTGGTGGTGGGCCCATCATAAAGTTCATCATCCAGGTCACACTCTTCAGCCCCATCGTGTGAGTAGCTGTGCTTCATCACTAGGATATTCCTGCGGCCAGTAGGGGTGGCTTGCAGAGGAAATGGAGGTTGTATGGTTGGCTCCATCTCTGAGAGAATAGCTGCAGCATCTCGCAGGCTGAGATCGCTGCGACTGCCTCGAATGCTGGACACCTGGGAGCCACAGTGGTGGCCGTGGATGCATTTGGAGGAGGTGCGCTGCAGTTTGGGGAAGTCTTCAGGTAAAACATCACCATCGGATGAGGTTGCTTGCCGTAACGTGCACAGCTCGTAGTGTGGGGGCTCAAAGGCCTTGTGTAGCAATGTGGGGTCGAATTCATCTCTGCGGATTATGTACTTCTTCCGTGGCTGTTTTATTTGAATGATTATTGACACGGTGAGCAGGATAATCACCACTGCACAGGTCACGCCTATAATGGTCACATTAGTGTTGTCGAGACTGTCCAGGATAGTGGCTTTTCTTTTCTCTGTGCGAAAGGAGCATAGATATTGTATGTGGCACATTGTTTTAAATGAAGAAAAAACCCTACTGTTTAAAAGTTTTGAAATAAATCTCTTATGCTTGCCAATACTGCATTTATTTGATCAAAAATACAGTACATATTATGAAACATTATTATAACTTACAATAACTGTTTTCTATTTTAATGCATTTTAAAATGTAATTTATTTCTGTGATGGCTAAGCTGAATTTTCATCAGCCATT
>NW_015514602.1:0-970 GCF_001515645.1 Sinocyclocheilus grahami | reverse complement strand
AAAAAAAAAACACTTCACTCACTAGGAAGAGGTGGTTGACCTCCAAGGTCTTTGAAATCAGGATCTGCAAAACAGGCAGAGGAGAGTGAGTGATTAAGGATTTTATAAGGCTTTAATCTGTTTAGTTTACAAAACACACTAATGATTTCATATTCACATAAGCGACATAAACTATTGTCCTAAATATCAAAAGGGGTGGCTTGTTGCTGTTGAAAAGAAAGATCAGTGTGAATTTAAAGGCTGGTATATGCCATGCTGTTTACCATCAAAAAGCACTGGTTATCCAAAATTATCTTTCTGCACAAGTTGGAGAAGAAAAGTAAGTCATGCCAGTGAGGACACCAGCATACAAAACAGTGTATATACAGTACACTACTGTCCGAATGTTTGTAGCCAGTAAGACTTTTATTAAGGAAGGACACTTTAAGCTGATAAAACATGACATTAAAGCCATTTATCATGTTAAAAATGTATTTAAAATAAATGCTGTTCTTCTGAACTTTCTATTCATCAAAGAATCTTGAAAAAATGGATCATGTTTCCACAAAAATATTCAGCAGCACATCTATTTTCAGCTTTGATAATAATTGGAAATGTTTCTTGAGCAACAAATCCGCATATTAGAATGATTTCTGAAGGATTGTATGACACTGAAGACTGGAGTAATGATGCTGAACAATTTTTGCTTTTCCATCACAGGAATACATTACATTTTAAAATATATTGAAATAGAAAACAGTTATTTTAAGTTATAGAAATATTTCAATATTTTTGTAATGAATAAAAAAACATTAAAAAGTATTACTGACCCCAAACCTCTGAACAGTACTGTACAGACAGCATTATTTCTTCCTAAGAACATAGGAAATAAAAACAGATGGAAATTTATTTGACTGATGGCGTCAAAGACAAACACAGACAAATAAATCACATGGTTGACTCTTCTCCCTGACCTTGAGGAACTTCTGTC
>NW_015514601.1:3753-5610 GCF_001515645.1 Sinocyclocheilus grahami | reverse complement strand
GCTGATTTATTATCAATGTTGGAAACAGCTGTGCTGCTTAATATTTTTTTGGAACCTGTGCTATTTTCAGGATTTTTTAAATAAAAAGTAATAAAATGTACAGCATTTTTTTTAAATATATATATTTTTGTAACAATATAACGTTGATAATATATTAGCATATTGATAATAAATCAGAATGATTTCTGAAGGATCAGGTGACTGATGAAAATTCAGCTTTGCCATTACAGGAATAAATTATAATTTAAAGTATATTAAAATAGAAAGCTGTTATTTTAAAGTGCAATAATATTTCAAAATATTAATGTATACACACGCACACATCAGTATATGCTATCTTCACCCTCTACTACTCTCTTTCTCTTAACCCCTCTCTGTCTGTTTTGCTTCACAAAACAATTTGCAAATCAAATCTTCCCCTATCAGATGTTCCATAAAGTACTCAAGCAGCTGTGAAAGAAAGTTCAGAACATCAGGAAGGGAAAATCAACACTATCCCACACATGCTAGTTCACACGCAGACACACACACACATTGATTGTGTCCTGTGGAGTCATATTTCACTATTCAGCTCATCTGGCATAAGACGCACACGCAGAGTCTGTGGAATACTGAGTTCACCCTAGCCAACAGAACAGGTGGTTTCATTTACACACACTGAAAGGCTGAGTTTCACTTAATCAGTTACACTGCAAAGTAAATTAAAGGCTAACTACTGTAAATGAATTCTAATAGGTTTCTCATGTTGTCATTACTGCCAAAGTGCTGTCAAACACTGCTGATACTTTCAAATGCACTGATATTTTGGCAGAAAGATCCTGTTAAATCTCTTAAGCAGTTAACATTTTCTTGTTCATACTCCCACTCATGAATGGAGCATGCGGACCATCTCACTCAATTAAATCTTACAAAAAAGCAAAGGGATTTACAAATCAAATCTTGCCAATATTGTGTGTTTATATGTTTGTCCTTACAAAAACTACTGTGAGATGGTATCAGATGACCATATACTTGGATACATATTGGTACTGAATAATACCAAATTCACATACCGTGGTTTTTCAAAGTATTTCAGAGAATACCATGGTACTACCATCACGGTAGTGTTAAAAAAACCTGATAATACATGTGCCCAAAATGGCAACAGCAAAAGTATTAACTTATGTGTTTTGGGTAACTAGATGTTCCCATTTATGGTGGCCTGTAAAGTGAAATAATATCCAATGAGCTTATTGAACATAAGAAAACGATTGAACAGAAGTTAATGAACCTTAGTTAGAGAGAAACGAAGATGTCGCAAACAGGTTTATTATAATTAACTAAAACTATTAAAAACATGTTTGTTAATTGAAATAAAGTTAAAAAGATATTACCATATGAAAACTTAAACTAAACTAAAATTAAGAATGTTGCCTAGGCAACTAAAATAAGTTGAAGAAATAAAATTACTAACTGACAATAAATAAAAACTAATAAAATACAAATTAATTAAACCTAAATGGTAATAAAAAGTCAAAACACAACAAAAAATACTAAAAAAGTAACAAAAATTACATTGAAAATATAAAAATATAACTTGGATTTAAAAAAAAAAACTATAATAGTATAACACTAAAATAAAACGGATCGTACATGAACAGTCTATTACAGTCTTTAAGTGTATGCTGATGACTAAATGCAATTTTTAGTAGTATGACAGGCCCCTATAGCTCATCACTGTAAAACATAAAAATTCAATATGCTGAACAGCTAACCAGAAATGTTTTTGCTTTTCATTTCAGAAATCTGGTCACCTTCGTGTGTTTGTGTGTGTAAGGGGATTTCCTGTTTTTGTAAGCACCACTGAGAGTCTCCCAT
>NW_015514601.1:0-1019 GCF_001515645.1 Sinocyclocheilus grahami | reverse complement strand
TTTTTTTTTGATAATAGTTTTTATTTATTTCCATTTATTTATTTTACTGCTTCAGTTCATATTTATTTCAGGTAGTTTCCAGGCATTATTTCTCATTTTTTGTTTAGTTTATGTTTTTCATCTACTAATTATATGTAAATTTAATTTTAATTTTAAAATTACCTATAACCTTATTTCAATTAGGAAAAATGTTTTTTTATAAATTTTAATTTCAGTTAATGATAATAACCCTGGTAACAACTGACTTTCGACTTTTTCAGTTCAAGAAAACATTAACTGCGGTTTTCTTTGTGTGAAGAACATTTTTATAACCTAAAGAACCCTTTTTAACCATAAAGAGCCTTCTGTGCAATGGCAAGCGTCCATGGATGTCAAAGGTTCTTCATGGAACCACAGATGCCAATGAAGAACCCTATTCATTATTTTCGCTGAAAATACTTTTTAGTATAGATCATCATTAGCTCAGGAATAATTAATTACTCTATTATTAGTGCTCAAATAATTTCATAAATGGCTAAATACATTGTGATATAATGGCACAGATATTCAGATATTCTTTCATATTGTGATGTACATCAGAGTGAAATGGATTATCAAAAAGAAAAAAGGGCTGTAGGCTGTATTGATTCTGTGTATAGGTTGTTGATTGGATTGTAAACTTGTAGTCATTTTAGGAAGGGGCAGGGTTTATGCAGGTTATAACATTTTGATAATGCCAAGGTCCAAAAAATTAAACACGTATTGATTAATCATATTCAATAAGATCAATATTTTAATATTGCATTTGCCAAATTTCTGGAACACGGTAGGCTAATGAGCTAATGAGCAGCAAAGACCAGCAAAAAACTGTTCAAAGCTACTATCTTAAGCTAAGGTATACTGTCCAGCAGGACAAAGAAATACCAAAGTTACTAGAGTTATATTGGCAAAATAAATTTACATACTCATACTACACACTGAATTATATATTGTAGATGATTTACTTTTTAGGTTCATTTAAAAACAAGAACTATTCAGTG
>NW_015514600.1:4529-5843 GCF_001515645.1 Sinocyclocheilus grahami | reverse complement strand
TTTTTTTTTTACCATGTTTCAAATAGCACAAGACTGAAAATGATAACCTTGATTCAGTGTATTTACACAGTATTTAACTGATTCAGTTAAATTTTACGCAAAAACTTTGACTCAGTCCAATCTAAAAACAGGTTCATATCCATTAAGAAGAACCAATCATAATATTCACCAGTGAGACATCACATTGCTCAAAAATATAATGCACCTCTTTACATTATATTTTTAATAATGATACTGAGTACTGTTACTGGAGGACTAAAAACCACTAAACGGACTACAAAATCAACTATCTAAAGATTCGAAAAAGGATCATGGCTAAATGGGAGGCTTGCACATACATATTTTCTTCAGAGACAGCTAGCTGGAATGGTGCCCAAAACATAGGAAAACATGCACACGCAGTGCAGGACAAAGAAAAGCATCAGCGATAATACAAACACACAAAGCAAGCACAGATGACACATTACATAGCAAATCAGCAGCTAGCCAGTAAGCAAGTGCAGTCAGTTAGCGTCCCTCTCAACCGAGGCACACCTGAGACAGAGCAGCCTCACTGTTCAGCAAGCTGTGGCTGCCGTCCCGGGTCCTTTTTCAGTCTGCTCTCTGAGCCAGATTCATTACCACTTGCAGCAGGGGTATTAAGATATGGCTGTATTAACAAAGTTGTCCGGTATCTTAATTGAATCTATCCCTGCTGCACAGCATCTGGATTATGTTTACCTGAAATATAAGCAGCTCGGCACTGGAACATGGGCCCGCTGATAAAACACTGGGTTAGCCTATTCGTTCCAATCCTAATCCCAACTATAATTTGCTCCCGCTGGATGTATCAACTGAGCATAAGCTGCCGATTCGTTTCAGAATAGAAGTATTTGCAGGTAGGTTAATATATTACAAGCAGTGTTTTTTATTTTCAGATCATTTTCTTCACACAAACAGAACAGGTGCTAAATATCTGGTGCTATAAAGGTGCTATATCCAATGACTGTCTAGGATGTTTAGGAGATCCATTCTGAACATAAACACACTTAATTATGAAAGCAATTTAAAATTGCTATAATGGCTTTGTGTACAGGAACAGTTTTCAGCAATTCAGCGGTAATGCTGCTTAAATCTTGATATAAGCACCTTGCTCAAGGGCACAGCTTCCCAGGATCTGCACCGATCACCCCTCAAACCGGACCTTTGAGCTGAAGCTGGACCGGGGTGAATTTTCAGGTGATATTCAAGATGGGAAGGGGGTCTGCATGAAAGATGGCTTTGTAGTGGCTGGGTGCACGGGCTCAGGGCACTGCAATTTTGTCCTTCACGGGG
>NW_015514600.1:0-903 GCF_001515645.1 Sinocyclocheilus grahami | reverse complement strand
GTGAGAAACCACAGCTTTATTGTGCCTGGCCCCAGGCAACCCTGTTTACCGAGCCTGCCACACGTCAGCTTTACAATGGCGCAGATGTGTGTAGCAGCGGATTTGGAGCTTGTATTTAGCTGCCAGGAGTGACGGTGATGAAGTAGTGGTGATAAACTGATAGATTGGCTGCCACTGAAATTTTGGGAATGGGTCAGATAAACATGGCAGAGGAAAATCTCTCTGTGTTCTGGTGATAATAAACTTGTCGTTCTACGGGTGCATTAGATTCTAGACCTGAAGAAATTACAGGGGAAAGAGCGAGGTAGAAGCTGAGAGACAGGAAGAAAAAACAGTAGCCATTGAAAAGCGAGAGGGTGAGATAGAGAAAGAGAGAGAGAATGGAATAGCATCTCTGCTTGGAATTACAGCGGGCTGCCAACATTAGGTTTTAAGGGTAGCCCCGCAGACTGATGGGATTTCAGATTGTTGGCTCACAAATCATTAGCTGTTGTCACTGTAGTGTAGATATGTTTGAGAAACTCTCTCACCTTCAAAATATATGGCATGGAAGAGGAAGTCTGCGGTCCACAGCCGGCTATGAAACAGCTTTGTGGTCTAATTTACCATTCCCTAAGCAAAAAGAAATGCAAAGATGTAGTTCTCGGTTTTTCACATTTTATGTTCTTCGTATCAGCCAGATTGTATTCTCATTTCAGCATTATTTTGTTATGATTGGATATTCATCACTGAATGCGTAGAAAATCGCTAATGCTTTAGACGAGAGCAAGAATCCTCCCTAATCTCCATACGCCTGCATTTCCGATGGCATGCTCGGTAAGAATAAACAGAAGTGTTCGTTCACACCTTCCACTCCTCGGAGAGCTCCCTAAACAAAAGTGAGAACAGAACCAGAGATATCAG
>NW_015514599.1:4412-5843 GCF_001515645.1 Sinocyclocheilus grahami | reverse complement strand
TACATATTTATGTAATTTCATAATTACTTTTATTGTCTTTGAAATGTTGTACTTACAATACACTGACAAGCATTTATTGTGAACAAACATATACATTAATGTTATATATTGACACTTCTGTATAATATATTTGCAGTTACACGTTTATAATACGAACTTGCATTTTAGTACATTTAAAATATATTAACTAACTTTTAATAACACACTCAAAGTTAAAATTGCAATCAAGTACTTATGTGTTTTAGTTTGTTAATCAACATGACAAGCATGACAAAAGATTATTGAAACATAATCATTTAAAATGTACTTTAAAGTTAAACGTTTCATTTGACGTTATTAAGTGCGCATTTTAAAAGTGTGTTTAAGTGAACATGCATGAAAGTGTGATCTTTTTTTACATGGATACATTTGCAGGGCTCACTTCTGTTGCATTACACTCCAAATAAAGTAAATGTTCATGGACGAACAGCATGTCCTAATAATAATGCTCCCACTTTCTTTCATGTAAAAATAAATATGCTCTAAATCCACAGTATGAGGTGCACATTAAGTGCCCTGGAAGTATGAATGCAAATCACTCAAATAGAGTCAGCTAATGAGTATTGTGGCATTTTAGTTTTTTGTCTTTTTCTTGTGGACACCTGGGATCTTCAATATTTAGACAGAATCAAAAATGAACAACACTCTGAATATTTACGTATCTCTCACGGGAAGTGCAAAATCATGATTGTACAAACAGGCCGGTTCTCTCTGTTAAAGTTGATGTCACTGCATAGTGTCTGGCTCAGTTTCTGATGCGGCTGCTGCAGAATTATTCATTGTGAAGTTAACAAGCTCTCGGCTCTCACAGACACTCTTATAAATAGATGTGTCTTAAAAGTGGCAGGCCTTTTTCATCAACAGCCCTCCGCCTGCCCTGGTAAACACATTTAGAAGAGATTTACCCATTCGTGCAGACTAATTTAGTCTAATCTTGGTGATATCAACATAATGACAAATAACCAGTCTATGCTTACACATCATGATTATTGATGGCCACGCTGAAACAGGATGGGCTGTGTTGCTGTCTGATTAGGTAACAGCTAACTGAATTTAATTAGTTTACCTTTGAACTCAAACCACTGATGAATTCCATTTAATTATCCAAAGCCGAGCAACAGAAAGCCCATTTTACCTGCTTATGAAATGCACTACCGCTTTGCTTAATTGTGCATTCAAACAAAACAATCCCCAAACTTGAAATAAATGATCACCTAAAGAATTTATATGCTGTCATTTAAGTTGTGGACAATTAGAAACGGCAAATGATTATCATCTTCTTTGTAAAAGCTTTGGGACTTCCATACCTGCCTTAGATTTATCTTATCTGAAAAAAGGTCTGTCAGTGTATTGCGTGTATAATTGTCTTATAGAGTGGTATTGATAAATGTC
>NW_015514599.1:0-245 GCF_001515645.1 Sinocyclocheilus grahami | reverse complement strand
GCTGCAAACACGTGTTATAGCCTAAATAGAAACTCTGCATAAACTTGCACCTGTTAAGCGTTTATATTAGTTCATGTTGCTTTTGTGCAATAGATGAGTAACAAATTTACTTGTTTTAGATATTTTATATATTTCTATTTTGCTGGAGTCTCATGAATCATTTTAATCCCCCTGTATCCCGCACATACCCGAGTTTCTCTCACTCGCCTATCAAGTCTTGTCCCGCGCCGCACTCTGTTGCGTCG
>NW_015514598.1:0-5843 GCF_001515645.1 Sinocyclocheilus grahami | reverse complement strand
TATGCATTTTGTGACAAAAACTGGGTGCGATAACTATAATAATAATAAAAAAAACAATATTTAGCATTAAACTTTTTTTTTTAAATTTATATGAAAATAAAATGTATTTAAAATTACATTTACAATGGACTACTTGCACCTGCACTCTAAAAATTCTGTGTTAAATACAACCCAGCATTTTTTAGAGTGTGGCTTCATATGAATTGAAATTGAATTTTCTATGACATATGAATTGAAATACTGTGTCTCGTCACTACTGTGTTCTGGAGTTTCTAGTTGAAGGAGACTAGTAAAGGGTGTCATCGCTCTAAACAACGAAACTCTTCAAATGCAGGGTGATATCTATAACCATACAGTTTTAATAGTCATAACACTAAGAGAATAGCACACCAAAATAATATCAAGGAACGCTATCGCTGGAAATACTTTCAGAGTCACATCCTTGTCTTTATTTTTTTCATATTGCCTGTGCATAATTTTGCTGGCTTCTGCAGCTGATCACATTATAAATAAAAGCATAATCGCTTACTTTATATCCTCTGTGTTTACTTCTGAATGACGCCGCGCTGTGCAAGTGTTGCCAAATTCACATTTTCCCCGCGGAATTGGGCTAATTTTTCCTCTGTTGCTGCGGGATATTTTTCAACTTCATGGGTTGACGCAACCCCACTAATGCGATGTTTACCTTCCTGAACATGATTGGGCTAGTTTTGGACTAGTTTTGAGAAAGAATTGGGCGGATTTTGTTGTGAAAATCTGGAAACCCTGTCCGTATCGTTCTTTTGCGCATGCGGGTCAGTTCAGAACCATGATCTGTTCACACTGGAAATCTGATGTTGGCCACATTTAAAACAACAATGTGAACAGCTATACAACAAAATCCGATCTGAGAAAAAAACTGAATTGAGCACTAAGGCTCGCAGTGTGAACATAGCCTCCGTCTCTGGATGCTGAAGTGTCTTTGGATGTCATTCCTTATCAGCACCCATCTCAGCCCCACTCCATTTGAATTCAAAATGGTATAGATATAATATATATTTAAATCACAAAAACAAAATGGGAAACAAAAGTAGAAATTCCTAATATGTAGGCTAGGTAACTTAGAGAAATATCCTGGATTATTTATAAATTTTTATTATTATGACCATGGAGAGTCCAGACCAATAACTTCTTATCCAAAGGACAGATTTTCCTAATTGCCAATTACCAAGAATTTGAATTTGATAGATGAGAGGCACATTGTGGTTTTTAACTTGACACAGCATCTTAAAAACAGCTGAGAAGATCACAAGCCATTACCTGCCATCACTTCAGGAACTTTAAATCCGGAGAGCCTCATAAGAAACCAAGCAATAATTAAGGCTCATATTTATTATGATGAATTATACCTCATATATGCGCATATATACTGTCTTCTTTCTCTCTGTTTTCTTGTTTTCACTGTATTATCATATGCTCATGTTTTTGTCATTTGTACTATTGTTGTTGTCTTGTTCTGTGCTGACAACCAGTGCTAATTCAGATTAATGTACAAATATGAGTGAAATGAGTAAAATATGGTAAATGAGAAGTATAGAGGCAAAAATATATTTTATTTATTATTCAGAATGTTGAATGTTGTTCCCAGGAAACACCTGAGATGTCATAAACAGAATGTGAAGTTGTTGTGCAAGTTGTCCATAGATGGTTAAAATGCATTGACTTCTATTGATAAAGTATAATACACAAGGTACCAAACCAAATATAGCATACTGGACAGAAAACATAGTAATAGAGTAAATGCATTTTGTTGCTGCTTTTTTTTATAAAACCCCTTAAAGCAGTAAAGTCTATGTAAGTCTTTGTTTTCCCACAATTTCCCACTCATAGACTTGAGGGTTAAAACTTTTATTTATTTTTCATTAGTTGCTCCTCAAAATAATTAAACTATGGAATTACCTAAATTTTTGCATAAATTGGTTATAAAATCTTCTCTTCAACTAAGTCACAACAATAGGCAAACACAGTCTTTTTAGACCGATAACACACAAACAATGATATGTTTTTGTCTTTTTAACACATTGTACAATCATTTACATTGAAGAGTGCAAAAACCCCTCTTTGATTTAATAATTGGTGGACACACTCTTGACAGAAAAAATCTCCAAGATTGTAATTTTTCTGTATTAATACAGATTTCATTTTTTTCTGACCTGAGAAATATGATCTATGTGAATTGTGCAAATTCAATTTTCTTTTCCAGGGGCCCCCATAAACCCTTGGGGTGCCCCTGATTGAGCAGCGTCTCATGTTTTTAAAAGCAAATCAATGCATCTTAATGTTAGGTGTTCAAATCAACAAATCCAATTGTTTGGATAGGACAGGGATCAGACTTCAGGTTAGCTGGCTCTTCACTGTGAATGTTTACACGGTACGTTCAGATTTGTTTATGCAGACTGTGATTGACTGTTATTTTGAGAGCTCAAGAACAGATCAAATTTGATGACCAGTTTATGGAGAAATTTAACTTACATTTTCCTGCAACTGTACATTACTCTTGTTTTTCTCAACAGATATCAGCGCAAACCTTCTACAGCCACTTTCCTGCAGCACCTGTCAGAGTACAATGGCTCAACTGGTGAGCCAAACACTTGGGTGGCATCAGGTCCCAGAACAAGCAGGGATATTTATGACTTTAATAAGCAGAGTGAGATATCATCAATCACAAATTGTCCTACACAAACCAAGTTATCTCACAGAGAATTAACTGACTACATTGGTGAAGTGAGAAATCTTGTACCAACAGAAAAACAGAGATCAGATAAGGGGAGGAATACAGAAAGAAACAAATGTGCACAGCACGAAGGGTGGGAAAACACATGGCCAATAAACTACAAAGGAATAAGAGAAAACTTTGGAACAAACATTCACAACGAGCTCCAAGCATATGTCGACTGCTATCATCATAAACTTTAAAAAAAAACACCTCGTTTTGAGGTTGGGGAGTGGAGATCATCTAGGTGTGCTTCAGATATGGAGAAAGTGTTGGGATGTCGCCAGTGGGCTGTTAGTGCAGAGACCACTGAAAATTTCCAGCCAACTGCTTTAACATCACAGAAAAAAGACAAAACTGACCTCAGCAACAGAGCGAGGGAACATCGGTGGAAATTGAGCCCTTGGAATTCAAGAAATACAGAAAGTGTTTTCCCAGTAGGATCATTTATACAGCCTCTATCCTACATGGCACCACCAGCATACAGCTCCCCGAAGGATGGTGACGAGATAGCAGGAATACCGAAAGTTACTAGAGAGGCAAGTGTGGAAGCATTTCAGGAGCAAACATTTGAGAGCAGAAAAGTATACTTTACAGATTTGGCAGAAACACATTGTGATCTTTCATCAAACAATGAACATTATTTACAAAACAATAACCAGACACAGAACACAGAGAGTCATCGCAGTGATATCACGGGTGGACTACACTGTCTGGAAACCTTAAATACATCCACTGTCATGCAGTACACAACAACAAACACAATACCACCTTCTCCACAAGCACAGCTACAGTACCGAGGGTCTTCACACATGACCCATCCTGATATTACTCAAAAGAAGCAGACCAAACTTACAAGAAGAAAAGGTGGCGAGACTATGTTTTGTCTAGTCTCTCGTATGGGAGAAGTGTCAGGCTTGTCCAGTTCTCCAGAGGAGCCACTTAAATCCCACGTGTTACCTCTGTTAACTGACTGCAAACCTGATGACAAGACAATCACCACTGAGCAGATAAATTCACCTCAGGGCAATGATGACAGCAGACAAAATCAGGATGCATACTTGAAGAAGGACAAAGCTGTGGGGCAGTTCAACGGATCCTTAATGTTTGGAGAGTATAGTCATACACCCCTAGATCAAAGATCCAGTTCTATTCAGGATTTGAGTAATGTAATAAAACCAGATGAAAGTAAAGAAGAGTTGCAATGTTATGTCCAAGGGAATGACTCAGAGTCAAACTGTTTAGCCCAGAAGTCACCTATGCAGACAGACGGACATGAGAAACCATGTAGGGAAATCATAGAGAAATTCCCATTGTGGAAAGAGCCAAAATATCAGCATCACTCGATGGGTATGACAGAGCAAAAAAATGAGCAAAGCCAGAGGATCAACAATGAGTCAAACGTAACTAACAAAGAGGATAGCAACAACACGACAAACGACCAGCAGAGTCTTTTGGTCATTGATGCAACCTGTGTTGTTGTCAAGGTTGAGCTTGTACTTCTTCCAGAGAAGGAACATGTCCAGTATGTGTGTTTGACAGAAGAGAGTCCTTTGCCAAGTACTAGGGAGGAGACTGATGTGCAAAAGCAGCACAGCAGTGACATCTCAAGCCAGGAGACTCCTGAAAACAATGCCTTGGACAAGAGAGTAGAAGGGATTCTTGGAATACCACATGAGTATCCCAGGACAAGTGCACAGACACACGAGAGCATTTCAAAAGATCATGACAGTTCCTGTGAGAGTCACATAGTGAATCCAATAAAAGAGTTTGAGGAATCTCCATCAGTAGCTGCAATGATTAATGACAGGCAATCGCTGAGAAATGAACCTATGGTGGGACATCCCTGGAGTGAGACAACACTGGAGAATAATGAAAGTGTAGAGGAAACGCTCAATATTATGAAAGTGGAAGACCAAATCCCTGCACAAGAACCTGAAGCTGTGCTTGAAGACTTTGTGGCTTTAACAAATGCAAAATCCACATCTGACGTTTATGGGATCCAATCTGAAAAGACCACCATACATATGAATCAATCCACAGAACAAGGAAATGCACCAGCATTGGATGACAGTGTGGATAAGTACAGTACACAGAAAGATAACGAAAACCATCAAAATGATACTTCTAAGGACCTTACCAAGGATAGCTCAACAGAAAACAACCTCTCCGATGAAAGAGATGATAAGCGAGTACTTGTTTGGGATTGCTCTACACCCTTCCTTAGGAAAAGTGCAGAAAATTACATCAGAGAATTTGAAGAAAGCATACACAAAGCTGTTTTACCTTCAACTGTGGGTTGCAGTACTCTCAGAAGATCAAGTTCTTCACCTCATTTGTCATTTACCTCTACTTCCAACACATTGGATGAATCAAATGTATCAGCTACTTCTGTGGTTTCTCACACAGAGAATGAACCACTGTTGCTTCCATCTTTTACTAATACAGAAACCACTGTGTACTCTGGTTCTCCTAGTGTTCAGTCAAGATGTACATCCTCACTTCCCTCTCCTTCAACTCCAGTTCCAGATGCTTTTGAAAATCCATCTCTCCCACAGACAAGAAATGTTTCTTCTGATGTTTTACTCTGTACTTCATCACCCCCTGAACACAAGCAAAAAATCCAACATGCCAAGTCCCTGTGGGATGCGGTAAGTCGCATATGCAAACACACTGCTCCCGACTCCGAAACCGAGGAAGAGGAGATGGTTGAGTTTAGGAAACAACCTGAAAGTGCAGACACTGACTTGCTTTATCAGAGACTGAACACAGAAGAGGAAGAAGAATTTGAGGGTAATACATTAGAGAACTCAACAAAAACCAAATTATGTTTTGACTCCTGTGGCAGAAAACACTGTGTAAACGATCATTGCATTACAAGCATAGGGTAGTGAAATAACAACACCTTCAGTGACACTACACACCAATATTTCACTGCTTGTGTTTGTTCCAGGCACTGACAGTCTGTGCATTAGTTAGGGATGTGCCTGAATCCGAATACCATGTTCGCAAAGGAAATGACGTGAGCTACGGAACCCCTAAAGGGAATAAATAAATACAAAATGGGAGGAAAAAATACAGAGTTCTGGCA
>NW_015514597.1:2615-3753 GCF_001515645.1 Sinocyclocheilus grahami | reverse complement strand
ATAATTTCATATCAGTATTCAATGTATTATTTTTAAAATATCATTAAAAACATGACTGCAGATTAAATGCATTTATATCAAATCTGAATTGCATTAGACAGTCTGTGTAAATGCATCTAAATGACACTTCACATGCAACTTCTGTCACCTGCATTGCCATGACAGATTTTGTTGATGATGCAAACATTTAATTAGGTTAGAAATATTGCCCTTATAAAGGTAAAAATTCCCATAAAAATCAATTTAAACTTACTGGAAAAGTTCATTTCTGTCACTTCTGCAAACTAACCACACAGTATGAAGAATACCCAAAGATTTGAGAGTCAGCTTTCAAGGTATCAGCACAATACACTCAGCAAAATATTGTCTAATTATTGTTATTAACAAAATGCCAGAAAATATAGAAAATGTCAAAATCACACATTACAGTCTGCACCAAACCCAAACATGGCATTAATCACTGGGAAGTTTATTTTATACATATGTATAACCAGAAACTTAGATTCAGCAAAATAAAATAATTAATTTCATAAAATCATAAAATTCTGCAACAGCATTTCATAAATATCATACAGGTTGAAAACTCAGTTAATATCATACAGGGTGCAAACTTGCCACTGACTTGGTATAACAGAGTATAAAAGTATGGAATTGAACAATAGTATTAGAGAACAAAGACAGATTTCTCCATTTAAGTCCTTTTGGTGTTATAACTTTTATAACTAATAGTTGTTATAATTACCATGCTAAAATAGGAAGGAGAGTCAAAAGCTTGCTTGTTTTTTATAGCAGGAAACTTCAATGCAGGAGACATTAAAATGTGTATAGTTTAGGGAGAAGTTGAGAAGAATGAGTATTGTAGAAAGGATGTAAAATATGGCTGTCAATTGGACTATGGACTAGGGGACACAGCACCTAAACTGGAGAAAAATAAAGATTAAATAAAGGTTAGTCAAAGTATCTAATTTATCTAGGAGCGGTGGAGAATCAGGTATGATTTTAAATAAACTAGTCATTCTCCAAAAAATAGTATAACATGTTACTTGCTACACACATACAAAATATTGATGGCACTTAAATTTAAAATCATAGATGTATCGAATCAGCTCATGGGGAAATATGAATAATTAATCATAAC
>NW_015514597.1:0-1360 GCF_001515645.1 Sinocyclocheilus grahami | reverse complement strand
GATTTGTTAAATCAAATAAAAAATTGTGTTTTTGATTGGTCCAGATGCTACATAGAACAATTAACAAACATTTGTTCATACTGTATGCTAACAACAAAAAGCTTTCTTACCCTCATTCAGAAAAGCTGTAGTCTCCTAGATGCAGTGCTGAATCTTCTCAGTAGTTTCTCCTTCCATTCTCCAGTGAACTTGCATGTGAGGTCCCTCTCAACTGCAAGCTGAATCAGATTTGCTTTTCTTTTGTGAAGCATACTCCTCCTGTGATCACTGAACACATTCTTTAGTGTTGAAAATGAACTCTCACATGCAGTTGATGCTCCAAATGTTAATCCAAGCTTCAGTGTTTGCAACACTGTAGGCGTGGCTGATAAAGCATCATTGTATCTTTGCAAAATGCCAGCAGTTGTACAGTTTTCATCTGATTTGGCAATTTCATCTTTCAAAAACTGCTGTGCCACAGAAAATTCGGCTTCCTTAAACTCCATCCCTGTTAAGTCCAACAGTGGTTTCACTTTGTCTCCATCCAGAAAACTTTCACTCCTTGGATGTAAAGCACTCAGGGCCTGTATAAACTTGCCGTTTCTCTCACTAAATCTGGTGGACATTTCTCCGACTACTGCATCCAGGATACTCAAATATAGTCTTTTACATTCTGTCTTTTCTCCTTCCATTCTGTTTTGACCAAATGTTGTATCCACCACGTATTCCTTCCATTGTGCACTCACTTCTCTTCGGCGTTTCTGTGCAGGCACTGTGGAAGGTTCAGCATTCTCTCTCTGTTTGGTAAATTCCTCCCAAAGTATGTCAAACTGAGTCATAGCCATTGAAATAAGTCTCTCTTTCACACAGTTAGTTTTGTCCACATAATTGAAATGTTCTCACACCCAGTGGGGTCTTTGGTGTCATCCACATTTAATGTGTACCACTCATCTGCAATATCTCTGACTATCTCTTCTGTAACTATTTGACTCATGTTTTCAATAATTTCGTTCTGTATATTATTGATGGTGTATGTGGCATTGGAAGGGATTGTTGTGAAAATCTTTGCAAGCTTCTTACCTTTTTTAAGAGTGTAGTCCATCATAGCTAAAAACAATCCACAGCCTTCCTCACTCCTTGCATCCATTGCATCTACAGATCCACGAAAAGGAAGCTGGTTCACAGCTATGAATTGGATTATGTCCACAATTGCTGATAGGTAGGCACGGTTCCTTTCAAGCAGTGCTGAATTAACAAGAGATGAAATCTCAGTGCCTTTCTTGACTCTAGCAAGCCTTTCCTTCCACAGTACCATTGCTGACATATGTTCTGCATAACAAAATCCAGCATCCCGTTCTACAGAATATTCCAGCCGCTCTCT
>NW_015514596.1:4683-5844 GCF_001515645.1 Sinocyclocheilus grahami | reverse complement strand
TTTCGCAACAGGTTCAAGTTGGTCACTCGGATTCGCCTCTGGCTTGGAAGTGACTTCATACATCACTGCAGGTGAAATCCAGTCTTTTCAGTAGGAATCCATGTGACTGGGAATTTCGCATGAGGGCAAACAATTTCCCCATGTAGCTATTTCGCAATGAGCTCAAGTTGGTCATGCAGATTTGGTGCTTTGTTTGAAAATGCTTCATACGTCAGTACATGATAGAAAACAGACATTCACCCTTTTTGCTCATGGATTTTTGCAATTGTCACCTTATCTTAAGTAACTGAGCAATTAAGCTTTTATTTACTGAAAACATTGTGACAGAATTTTCCATGTTTTTCGTCAAAACTATCACTTTAACAACATTATAGCTAAATATATTCAAACTGTATTGTTGTCCTGGATGACCTCCGAAGGTGACCTGAACTGCTACAACACTCCCACAGTAATGTTAACATAAGAAGAAGCTGTTGAAATGAGATGTTTATGTTTAGTGGTAAAGAGATCAAACCCCCTATCTACTTTCTGTTACCTGTCTGCGCAGCGGGATGCTCTTGGCCAGCTTGTGGACAGCCAGCTGGCTGTTGAAGTTGCTTTTCTTGGCTGAGCTATGCATTTTGGCCAGCACAGCGGTCACCACCATCACACAGATGAGGAAGAAGCCCACGCAGTAGATCAGCACCTCCAAATAGGTCTGGTTTGGCAGTTGAGTTGGGGGAACGGCTGGATTATGAAAGAAGGGAGCAATGCAAGGTGGCAAAAGGGAAGGGAGTGAGCTTGCTGAATGCTGAAGGGATGATGATGTGTTTATTTACCTTTGTGTGCTAAAAATGAGAAATGCAGTCTAGGTGCAAACAGAGCAAATGATTCTGTACCAGCAGTGCTTGAATCTTTGACAATCACTGCAACTGACCCTTCGCTAAATCCACACTTAATTTCTGAGAAATCAGAATCAGCCTGCCATATTATAGGACAAGCTTTTGCTCTTTCCAAGCTTTTAGAAACCATAAAATATGCTTATGCTAAAATATAAAAAAGATTGATAAAACATTGATGCTGTGCCTTGATGCTGTGGATTAAACTATTTGAAAACCCTCATTGCCAAATAAACATGCATACATCAGTAAAAACACCTACATTTGCTCCAAAGTAAATGAA
>NW_015514596.1:0-1049 GCF_001515645.1 Sinocyclocheilus grahami | reverse complement strand
AACTGTTTGGTTACCAACATTCTTCAAAATATCTTCTTTAGTGTTCACCAGAAGAAAGAAACTCGTACAGGTTTGTAACGACATCAGGGTGAGTAAATGATGACAGAATTTTCTTTTTTAGGTGAAAGGTGGGTGTTCACGGTGCGTGTCTGTATGTGTTTGCACATGGTGTGTGAGTGCACTTGGATGGGTTAAATGCAGAGAAAAAAACCCCGAGTATGGGACACCACTTGGCTACACGTCACTTTCATTAAAGAATTCTGGAAACAAAGCAATAGCAAAGAGGAGCCAGGTAGAGAATAAGCCCTCAAGCGAGCTGAAGGAATTTAGACAGGCACATTTCCAAGGTGCCACTGAAATGCTTTTGAAGTGCAAGAGAGTGCAAGTAATCTTCAGAGGGCATGAAACACACCCTTATTAGGAGGGCAAAGTGTAGCACAGAGATGGAGAGAAGGAAACATCCAGTGTAAACAAAAGCCAAAATACTTCCAGTTGCTCTGCTGGGATTTTCCATGGCATCATTTACGGCACCACAGAAAGCAAAAAGGAGCGACGAAGTACGAAGATGAGTCGTGGTCACCTAAAAGTCCGATAACCGCTGTCTCTACCTCCGTCTAACTGTGTATGTCTGTCTCTTTCTGTACTGATGAATCTCTGTAGCAGGAGTCGTGTTTTACCTTGCGAGTTTTTAACGACGGTGAGCCATGCTGATTGGTTGGCTTGGCCTATATAATTGGCCACTTTACATATATACTCCCCACTTTCTTCTTCTGTCACGTTGTACAGCGTCAAGACCTGTGTGTCCGAGCTGTTGACCCCAGAGTGCTGCGGAGGCCAAACATATGTCAGAGGTCAAGCACAAAGTCAAACATTGCGGTCACTGAGATCCCAGCAGTCACTGAATGACGAAACCGGCCATTACTGCTCTTATTAAATACATTATGACAGTCTGCCAAGAACATGGCTCATATTTTTCCCCAAAGCTGTTAGTCTTGCTTCATTTGCTCAGGTGCTCAGTCCATAGAGGTTAAGTAATATGGTGAAAGTTA
>NW_015514595.1:5171-5854 GCF_001515645.1 Sinocyclocheilus grahami | reverse complement strand
CTACCCGTCTGGATTTGTATGTTTCTCAGCTTCTTGCTCAGCTGTTATCAGTAAACAGACTCAAGACTTTCGGGACGTCTATTCTGACGGGCCTGTGATTTTAGACAAACTGGAACCTATTCAACTCCAAAGCTGGAGAAACTGTCCACACTGGCCTCCTTTCTCTAACATTGAAGTCATTGAGTCATCTCTGTTTCTGTGGAATCGCCAGTAAAACCTACAGAATCTGAATTTGCCAGGCACTTTTCTAGAAATGAATGTGGTTAGTCAAACACAAAGGCCAGTGGGAAAAAACCTACCTGTACATATGTACATAGCGTCACACAGAGTCAATATGAAACTGTGCCGTTCATTGAGAGTTTCAGTGTAAAATCATATTTTTGTGGGGTGGGGAGCCAATTCAAAAGACTAAAAGTTTCTAAAGCCCAAATAACCTTCTATCACTCCAAAATCAATTCCTGATTAAATGTGGAGAGAAATGAAGCTTTTTCTTTTATAGTTCCTCATGCATCAGTTCAACTGTTTGGAGAACCCCTTGAGGAAAACGGAGATTTAATATCATTCTGTTCAACATGACTGAAGAGAAGACAAAGGCTATTTCTGATCAATAATAGAATGCTTTGGGTGGAAGTAAACCATTCTCTTCTCAAAGCTCATAATGTGCTATTGGGACATAAGCTACT
>NW_015514595.1:4554-5161 GCF_001515645.1 Sinocyclocheilus grahami | reverse complement strand
GACTCAACATTGTTGTGGCATCGCCACAGCTGATTTCCTGCCCAGGACTGTGTCTTTATGTATAATACGGTGTATTTATGAGGAGTCCTGGTGTTTATGATCATGAATATGAGGGCTGGTGTTGTGGGAATGGGGTAGGAGAGGTGTTTCCGAGGGCTCGCTCTCCAGCCACTGCTAAGAAAGCCCGTGGTATTTCTAAAGGAAGGCTGGGAATCTCATTATGGAACATTCTTCGGTTCATCATATGGCACTAATAAAAGATGCTGGTTCATTTAAAGCCTGTTGCTGTTCTTTATGACTCAGAAACTTTAAACAAACTGGCACAAAAATGTGGAAAAGTTATTCAGGTGAAACTCCACATGGTGTGTGTCTTTGTCAAAAACATGCTTGGGACCAAAAGTGTGGAGAAATGTTTTTTTTTATAGAGAGAAGAGAAGCTATAGAGATTCCTCGTCCGACACAGAGATAGTTTATGACCAGGTAAATCAAGTGAACTGTGGCAGGGGGATTATTTGGATCGCAGGAAAGGAAGAACATTTTGTCAAAACTTGACCGTGCTAAAGCCATTAATTCCACAAAGATATATTTTGGTGAACTCCATTATTTT
>NW_015514595.1:0-1271 GCF_001515645.1 Sinocyclocheilus grahami | reverse complement strand
TGAAGCGATCTTTAACAGATATCTTGCAGACGTACGTGTGCTATCCGGGCTTCATCAGGCCTGGTAAAAAAAATCCCTGTTTTTCTCCCTGAAAGGTGGAAACCAAGTGTGAAAAAAGTCAAGGCATGAAAAATAAAATATTAATTGATCTTGTGACATGTAAGTGGTTTTTGTACCATTAAAACATCTTGCAATTTCCATAGCTTAAAACGTCCTTCTTAGTACAAAAAGAGCATTTATTTAAAATAACTGTACTTTGTGTTTTTTTGCGACTTTAGAGTCCACTACAGTTAAAAGAGTGTAATTACAGTAAATAGCTGTTCACGTGGTTATAAAGCGATCTGCCTTTTCCCGGAATTTCGTACCGGCTCAACAAACTAAACAACATCCCGGAAACAGACGTTTGAGAGGAGCATCAGGAAGAAATAGAAGCCATTCGCCTTATTTTAAGTCAGTGTACAGTACCATCAGATGATTTTGAAACTGATATTTCAAGGTAAAAAACGTACACAGTTGCTTTAAGGACCCCTATTTTTTTAATGGCATCCCAGATTGCGTTGGAGGAATATATGTTTTTTACGGAGTATTTGACAGAATATTGTTTTGTAAATGTGGCACAGTGTAAAGAAACTTTTGATGAAATATGAAGAATCCAACAGTATTGGATCTGACAGCAGCAACATCGCAAAGTAAATCATTGTATGTAATTCATAAACTGTGTATACCGACAAGCCTTAAAGGAGCCGCACCGATTTTAGAATGATAGTTGAAAATATTTTTTTTGCCAATATATGACTGTTTTGTTCAAAGGTTTAGCCTAACCTTAACATTATAAGTGAACCTCAAGGATTGTGTAATAATAATAATAATAATCCATGATGCCTTTAAACTGTTGGAATGGACAGGCCAGTTGCTTGTCAGTAGCTTGTCCACTTTTATTGTGATTACATGTCATAGATTTTACATTTGACATTTCATTTTTATTATGGTGGAAAGAGAGACGCTGCCATGAGCATTTGGAGAGATTGTTCTTTTAGATGGTAAACATATCACAATATTCATAACTTGTTCAGAAATGTCAGCTCTCAGCTGTGCTGTTTTTTTCTCTAGACTCCTTCTGCACTGACAGAAGCCGAATCTGAACTTGGCAATGTAATAATCTCTGTGGCGTCCTCATTTTTTCCAAAGTTCATCCCAAACTATGATTATAAATCCCTGCACGATCAATAAAGACGATTGAGCAGTGTGCTGTCAGGGTTTCGAAACCTTTC
>NW_015514594.1:2326-4607 GCF_001515645.1 Sinocyclocheilus grahami | reverse complement strand
CGGGGGGGGGGGGGGGGGGGGGGGATGTTCACATTAGTGATTCAGAAGCGCCACTTGTGGTTAAAGCTGACGGGGATGTGGGGTTCTGAGAAAGTGTGCTTTCTTGATGCTCCCATTTCCCAGGTTGGTCTCTCTGGCGACCCCGTCAGAGAATTTGCCCGGCAATTCTCGACAATCAGCAAGTGGGTGGAAGTATTCTACTTCGGCTTGGTCGGGTTCTATCCTTGGACCCCCGATGTCTCAGCCTGCTTGTCGCTGGATATGCCCTGTGAGAACTGCACTGACCCTGCAGTAGCCTGGACCAGTGGTTAAGCCCAACTAATGGCTCAGTCAGGTGGCACCACCAGTTTGTTCTCAGGTTTCTTAGAACCCTCAGGCAGGTTTAATAGCAGACCTGAAACAAGTGACCCAGGGTATTTGCTGACCAGCCAGCTCCACTTCCGTTGGGGGTCAGGAGGTGGATGCTGCATCACCTAGGCTATCTGCCATTAGGCAGACGGCCACCAAGTGGTCAGTAAAACAGAAATTAATTCTTCCCTGGGTCATACTACTCACACAGCATTTCTGGCCCTTGGTATCTCGATGGCCAGGCACTGAAATTGAGCATAAAAGCCTGTTTGGACACTTCTTCTGCCTCCTCAAGTTTTGATGCACCAGGTCTGATTTCAAGCCAGTATAATGAGCCTAGGCAAGCTTCAGCTTCCCCAGCTTAGCGCACTCTCGAGACTTGGTGGGTGCACACAGAGACATGTTACCTCATCACCCAGTCCAACTGGGCCTTCAGGTCAGCTGGGAAAAAAGTAAGTTCTCCCATGGGTAGACCATCTCTTTTTTCAGCATTAAATTGGACAGTTTCCAGGCAGCACACCTCGAGAAGGTCTGTGCTCCAACAGTGCTGAGTTGTTTGGGGGTCCCAAGCACAGAATAGTGGTTCCACTTGGATTATTCAGAGGCTCCTAGGGTATGGCTTCCTTGGCCGCATCTTGCCGCCAGAAGATGCTTATAAGACCACTTCAGAACTGTTTGACAGAGTTCTGAGAGGAGCATGGTGCCGTGGCTTGCACCGTGTGTCTTTCACACAAGGTGCTGTCCCATTCTAATCCTTGGAAGAACCTCTGTTTCTATGGGCGGGTGTGCCTCTAGATCAGTGCCCAAAAGCACCATTCTAACAACGGCTGTTTCCAGGATAGGTTGAGGTGCTTCATGCAACGGGCGTGCAACCTTAGGGACCTGTTCGGTTCCTGCCTGCTCGGGCAGTCAATTGCTCAAAAGTTGTCAGCAGTGCTTTTTACTTGGGGAGCTCTCGACCGTTGATCCAGGACAAGCACGTGCTAGTCCGGACGGACAGCAGTGATGGCAGCCACCAGGGCAGTAGTCACTTCTGTCATATGCCACAACTCGCCCATCATCTCCTCCTGGAGTTAGCAGGAACTTAGGTTTCTGCAAACCACTCACATTCATGCAGCGGAATCTCTCTTGCGACAGGTCTCTTCTCTCCAGGATGAGTGGAGACTCCATCCTCAGACAGTCCAGCTGATTGGAGTGATACAGTCAGCCACAAACACATCTGTTGCCTCACGGGATTCCTCCCTTTGCACATTGTGGTTCCCTGTCTGAGGCCTCCCTCAGCACGGACGCACGGTCACACTGCTGGCCTGGGGGCCTACGCAAGTATGCATCTTCCCCAGTGAGCCTCATTGCAAAGGCACGATTTGGCACCCGCGCCTAGATCTCTGGAATCTCCATTCTCAGTCCCTAAATGGGATGAGGAGGGATTAGAGATTTTTCACCTACGGTGGTCATCACTATCGCTCAGGCTAGAGCCCCCTCACGAGGTGGTTATACAACATAAAGTGGTGCATTTTCGTGGGATCTGTGCTGTTTTTGCTCTAAGAGGGCCTGAATAGACACCCTTCTGCATTTACACTCAAGGTGTACGTGGTGAGCCACAGACCTGTGAGTGGCATATCGGTGGGGAAGCACAATCTGGTTATTAGTTTTTTATAAGTTGCACAGAGGTTGAATCTTCCTAGACCACGCCTCATCCTCTCTTGGGAAATCTCAGTGGCCTTGAGGCCTTACAGGAGAGATCCATTGAGCCTTCCAGTCAGTTGAATTAGTGCTCTCTCTACAAAGATGTCTTCCTGACTACGTTCGCTGAGAGGATGAAAAATCTAAGCCCTCTCCATTTACAAATGTGCCTAGAATTTGGGCCAGCAAACTCTCACATTCTGAGGACCCAGCCTGGATGCATATAACGTCCTTCCCCTCTCTGAGGTGA
>NW_015514594.1:682-906 GCF_001515645.1 Sinocyclocheilus grahami | reverse complement strand
ACAACATCAAAGTGACTGACTGAAAGAGAACGTCTCGGTTACATATTAGGAGACGTTGTGTGCCTTATGCCACAACTCTGAACTGCTTCTGAGCGGGTTGAGATGCTTCTCAGAGATGCTCTTCAGTCTTTCCCCAGTTTGATGGTGAACAAAATGTTTCCCATCAGGCCCACAATAAATTAAATTCACCTAAAGTGAACTTTGGACCAGTTCTCCTCTCTCCA
>NW_015514594.1:0-605 GCF_001515645.1 Sinocyclocheilus grahami | reverse complement strand
CGACTTCTCTTAAACATACAGAGATAGATCCTTACCCTGTTCAGCACTGAACTGGTGAGCAATTCCAGCTTCAGTGTTGAACCGATTCCCCATTGAGAGACTCCGCATTATCCTGGCTTCTCAAGCATTTGTCTTATGTGGACGACCAGCCTTTTTGGGTGACTTGAATTAATTAGTGTCATTGTAAAGCTGCAATATTTTAGAAAGCACAGATTTGGAATGACCAACTTGTCTTGCAGTGGCTGAAAGGGTCATCCCTTTAGCCTTCATCTGGACCACCTCCTGTCGCAGGGTTTCAGTCGCGAGCAACCCGCCATCTTGCAATCTCAGTGAAAATTTGTGGAATGCTGCCAGTTCAATAGCATTTGTCATATAATTAAGGAAATTAGCACCAGGTGGAGGCATTTGTAAGTGTTCTTTAACTTTGATCAGAGTTCTTTTTTATATTTCTCATTTAAGTTTCTTATACTGTGCTTCAGAATAAAATTAATTTGTGAAATATGCTTTAAAAACTGCACTTCTACTCCTGTTAGGATAACTTTAAATAGGGCTAAGCAGTAACCTTGAAATTTAGGAAATTGCAGGTTGTTCTCTAATTTTGATCT
>NW_015514593.1:0-5846 GCF_001515645.1 Sinocyclocheilus grahami | reverse complement strand
AGCATAAATACACTTCCTTTGTCTGATTTACTTTGCAGAGAATCACAGATGACGAGCTGTCGAGTCGCATCCAGAGGATGCTGGGTAATTATGAGGATGGATATGATGGACCTGAGGACGCTGCGCTTCCTTACGAGCGCTCCACGCAGTTCCCTCAGGCGCAGTCGGGACACACGGATCGCTCCAGAGCCACCTCCGGCCCTGCTTCAGGAGAGAGCTGGGACAGTTTCCCGGCCCTGTCCCCTCTGCGGTCCAGCGACTCGGACCCCGGCCCGTCTCCGGAGCGGCCTCCGCTGAACCTGCACAGTAAACTGGCCAAGGCCAAGAAACCCACAGCGTACGTGAGGCCGATGGACGGTCCGGATCAGGTGACCAGCAACTCTCCTGAACTGAAGGCCTCACTGGAGTCGTATGAGCACTTACAGGACCTGAAGGAAAGCAGCAAACCAAACCTTGCCCCTCTGCAGGCTGCTGATGTGAGTGTTGCAGTGAGAGCCAGACTAAGCCTGCGTGTGTTTCCGAGTGTTTTCAAAAGTTAATCAAGTAGTGATGGGAAGTTCGGATCATTTTACCGACTCGGACCTTTGAGTCTCATTCAGCAAAATGAACAAATCTTTTTTTCTCCAGTCATTTAATTCATTTTAGCTAAATATAATTAAAATGTTATGTGTTACTTCCCTAACACATCTACTACTTACATAATTTAGGGCTGCACGAAATTGGAAAAACCTCACATTGCAATATTTAGTTTTTCTGCCATATATATTGCGATATCAAAAAATAATCACCAGATGACTGGAATAGCTCTATTTGGAAAAAAAGAATCAGTGATTTTGTAGGTGAGTGAATCAGCATAGAAAATAAACAAATTACAAGCATAGATAAATATAACAGAACAAAGATACAAATTAAATAAACAGTGCTTTATATTTTTCAGGTAAGTCTAACCGTATTCAGGCACAGAAATTGAATAATCAAATGTAAAATAACACTGCATAGTCTTCACTGTATAAATTAAATTAATAAATCTGTGTTAAAGCTACAAAAGTGATTTTTCTCTGTGTTTTGATGTTTGATTAATGTTCATGACACAGAAAGCCTCAGGAACATTAAACTGCTGTAAACCAGTATACTGTTACACAGCCATTTTCTTTCTCACTTGTTTACCTTCACCTTAAACCAGAAGCAACGGTTACAAGATTCTTGCAGAGACATGCATTTTTACATACTTTTGCGCGTATGTGTCATTAATAGACGTGTAAGTGAACGGAATCTGTTAATCTGCGTGGCTCTCACCGTGTCTACACCAGACGCGAGCGGCGATGCAGCAAAATACTACAGAACTCATTATAGTCTGTGATGCTGTCTACTGATGCGATGCGACAAATCCCTGGCAGTAAACTGCTGCCGTGTTTTATTAATGACGAACTGACACAAAGTTCACATGATTTGCAGCAGTCGCTTTTCACGTCCAGTGTAGCAGACTGCGGCTAGACAGACTAGACACGGTGTCTGTGTGTTCAAAGAAAACAATCAGTATAAATATAACGATCAGTATACTAAACATCGCACATCCCACGATGTGACTATTGCAGATGCACATCGTGATAACGATGCTGAATAGTATCTGTGCAATCAAGTCGACGATATCGCTGGAAAATAAGTGTCCCTAACTAAGCAAGCCAGAGGCGACAGCGGTTGAAACTATATATTGTGCAGCCCTAACGCAAATATTGATCAAACTACAAACAAGACAAAACTATAATACAGAACTATACAGAAAGGATTTATTTGTTGTTTACCTTTAGTCTATGATTAGCTCACCTCACCTCTTATCTGACCAGTCTTCGGGTTTGAGTCGTTTGTTCATCACGTGACAGCCCCGTAAACAAAGCTGATGAACGAACGACTGGAAAAACCCAAAGACTTGAAACAGGTGAACTAATTCCAGTACAGAACCTATAGGATGTTGTGCATGTGTGACTGAACGAATCCCTCCCCGAGACGACTCTTTATTCCAGAGTCACATTAAAGATTCGTTCAAGAATGACCCATCACTATAATCAAGGCCACGTCTCACTCTCTCTCGTCTGCATGTGGAGGACATTCTGCAGGTCAGTTGAGTTTGGGACAATCTCGTTTGATTGGAAAGCCGCAGGAGTTCAGTGTCTCTCTCTCACACAGGAAATGACCTCATGGCCTCCACTGCTGACGACCATTTGCTCGCCAACCACAGCCGAGCCGCCCAAGGTCCTCTCCACTAACGAGGTTAGATCAGAGTAAAGGGTTTCGTTGGTTCTCACTGAAACACTAGCATTCAGACTTATTTTTGAGCTCATTCTTTTTTTGAACTTTAATGCTTGTAACTGTTTTGACAGGAGACACATGGAATACCGGCCCTCAGTAAGTGTGTGTGTGTGTGTCAAGTCAAGTCAAGTCACCTTTATTTATATAGCGCTTTTAACAATACAGATTGTGACAAAGCAACTGAACAGTATTAATTAGGAAAATAGTGTCAATAATGCAAAATGACAATAGTAAACACTCATTTTTCAGTTAAAGACAGTTCATCATTGAATTCAGTGATGTCAACATCCAGCTTAGTTCAGTTTAAATAATATCTTTGCAATCATGTCAACGATAACGCTGGAAATGAAGTGTCCCCAACTAAGCAAGCCAGAGGCGACAGCGGCAAGGAACCAAAACTCCATCAGTGACAGAATGGAGAAAAAACCTTAGGAGAAACCAGGCTCAGTCGGGGGGCCAGTTCTCCTCTGACCAGACGAACCAGCAGTACAGAAAAATCAATATAAAACATAATAAAACAGACGATGAATAATATGAACAGCAATTATTATATGATGCAATCAAACTTATAGCAAAATGTGGTAGTTCTGTATGTTGTTTCAGGGTTGGCATCATCTGAGGTCCTCTGAGGGGTTGCATCATCTCTTCTCAGGTGTTCTGGATCCAGACTGAAGCTTGTGTAAATCCTAGTTACCACGGGATGTTAATCCCGTGGCAAAAGACAGAGAAACAAATACAAACATAATTAGCGTAGCTGCTGTTCCAACCAAGCAAAAATGATTTGTTTAACCCAAACTAACGAATAATAATGTGCATTTGATTAGATATAACTGCAGTAAAAGATTATGACTGCAGTAAAAGATTATGAGATGCATTATTTGAATGCTTGGCCAAAGAGATGTGTCTTTAATCTAGATTTAAACAGAGAGAGTGTGTCTGAACCCCGAACGGTATCAGGAAGGCTATTCCAGAGTTTGGGAGCCAAATGCGAAAAAGCTCTACCTCCTTTAGTGGACTTTGATATCCTAGGTACTACCAAAAGTCCAGAATTTTGCGACCTTAGGGAGCGTGATGGATTGTAGCGTGGTAGAAGACTAGTTAGGTACGCAGGAGCTAACCCATTAAGGGCCTTATAGGCAAGTAATAATATTTTGTAACTGATACAGAACTTAACAGGTAGCCAGTGCAGAGACTGTAAAATTGGGGTAATATGATCATATTTTCTTGACCTGGTAAGGACTCTAGCCGCTGCATTTTGGACTACCTGTAGCTTGTTTATTGAAGATGCAGGACAACCACCTAGAAGTGCATTACAATAGTCCAGTCTAGAGGTCATGAATGCATGAACTAGCTTTTCTGCATCAGAAACAGGTAACATGTTTCGTAACTTGGCAATGTTTCTAAGATGGAAGAATGCCGTTTTTGTAACATGGGAAATATGATTTTCAAAAGACAAGTTGCTATCTAATATAACACCCAGATTTTTGACTGTAGAGGAAGTAACCGTGCATCCGTCTAGTTGCAAATTGTAATCCACGAGATTCGGCGTACTGTCTTTTGGTCCAATAAGTAATATCTCTGTCTTATCCGAATTTAATAGGAGAAAATTATTGGTCATCCATTCTTTTACATTTTTAACACACTCCGTTAGCTTAGATAATTTAGAAGTTTCATCTGGTCTTGTTGAGATATATAGTTGAGTATCATCGGCATAACAGTGGAAACTAATCCCGTATTTCCTAATAATATTACCAAGTGGCAACATGTATATCGAAAATAGCAGAGGACCTAGGACAGATCCTTGTGGCACTCCATATTTTACTGGTGATAATTGAGATGACTCCCCATTTAAATGAACAAGGTGGTAGCGATCGGACAGGTAGGATCTAAACCATCTTAAAGCCTGCCCTTGAATACCTGTATAGTTTTGTAATCGATCTATCAGTATGTCATGATCTATAGTATCGAATACAGCACTAAGATCAAGTAAAACTAGCAATGAGACACAGCCTTGGTCTGACGCAAGAAGCAAGTCATTAGTAATTTTAACAAGTGCAGTTTCTGTGCTATGGTGGGGCCTGAAACCTGACTGAAATTCTTCATAGAGATAATTTTTTTGCAGGAAGGAGCAGAATCTGAGTGAGTATCAGATCTTTGTCTTGAGCTCATGTGAAGGTGCTACAAAAAGGTCAAGATGAAGATTTCTCCCCTCTCTCTTCAGCTAATGTTTTAACTTTACTCTCTGTGTGTGTGTGTGTGTGTGTGTAGAGGTGGTTCCAGCAGCTCCAGTGTCTCTGACAGCAGTTCAGACACTGACAGTGAAAAGAGCAGCAGCCCAGATGAACCAGCAGCTCCTGAGACATTACACACACAGGTACACAGGTACACACGCACGCACACACATGCACACACACACACATCCACACAGGCGGACACACACACACAAACACACACACACACACACACACACACACACAGGTACACACACACAGGTGCACATGCACACACACACACCAGTACACACACAGGTACACATGCGCACACACACATACACAGGTACACACACACATTGGTTAGAAAGGAAGGGAAACCAGCACCAGCAGAACCCTAGGAGCCCATGTGATGCCATCAGGCCCAACTCCCATGATTCCTCTGACAGGACTGAGGCTCCAGGGTCACAGACTTGCCACAGTGACCCAGCTGACGGCGGCAAAGCGTCCGATCTTAGACAGACTGTGGGGAGCACGAGCATGTGTGAGGATCCGCTGTTAGAAAGCACATCCACACACAGACCCAAACACAAGAGAAGGAAAACGGCACATCACACAGAGCAGAAGAGAACAACAGCAGACACCAACAACATCAGCAAACAAACACATTCGCCACTGCTGGTGAAGATCAAGCTGAAGCTGCTCTCCAGGATCCCACGGGAGCCCAAAGCAGCTCCGCCTCACACAGAGAACAGCAGAGCATCGAGACGCAAGAGAGCGGTGAGCACAGCTAACACCTGACCCCTGACCCTGACTCACTACTGCTGCAGAGTAACGAAGAGCTGCCATCGAACATTCCAGAATCACATGTTCACTCATTTTATTGTATGTGACATACTTTGGGGTGTGTGTGTGTGTGTGTGTGTGTGTGTGTGTGTGTGTTTGCAAATGAAGAGGGATGAAAAGTCTTCAAAGAAGAAACAGAAACTGGACAAAGAGAGAAATCAGTCTTCCTCTCAGCAGAGCCTCCACCAATCAGAGTGAGTCACAGAAACACACAGCCAATCAGAGCCTGACGTGTTTTACATACTTACTTTCCACATCTCAGTAATGAATTTAAACCAGGATCACTCAAGACTTTTTCCCATATTAATAGTATTGTATTATAATGAAATGTATTATAAAAGTTATAATAATGATGATGGTGATGGAATGTCTGGGGTTTTATGATGAATATCTTGACAACTACAGGTGTATCAACATGATTGTGCGAGCGTATGGGAAGCTCAAGGGTTCGGTTAGGTACAAGTAGAAATGGTGAGGGGAGTT
>NW_015514592.1:4161-5847 GCF_001515645.1 Sinocyclocheilus grahami | reverse complement strand
TTTTTTACAGTGCTTCAGAAGGGCTGTCTGAAAAATCCCTTCAAAATGCGCAGCTCAGTCGTCTGCACTTATTTGTCCAACTCTCTGCATGCATAATAGCTCTTTTTTTAAGCGTCCTTTGTGCTGCTTTGGCTCCTTTGACTGATGGAGTGCTTTGAGGTCAAGAGAACTACTATTTACCGGGCCTTCTTTAGTGAAACCTATAGGAGAGTTCTTGAAAAGCACATTTAGCCAACATTTGAAGCTATGCTTAAATGGATCCCTTTAACGAGGAGCCTGCCAAATCAAAAGAAAGCCTTCTTGAGTTGTAGTGTGGCTGTTTTTATTTAAGGTGAATGGAGCTTGAGTTTGTGTGCTCTGTGTGTGGTAGTAGTAGGGTATTTTTATGTCTCTCAACGGTCAACCACAGTCGCTGAAACACAAGCAAATCCTTGGATCTGTGACGTGTCCTGTTTCATGAGGCCCATGTGTTTGGCCTGCTTGCATCTATTCAGTCTGTTGCTTAGAAGAGGGCAATGGAGGGATGGTAAAATGTACATATTTAAACATATCCTAGGGTCATATGTACTTATGCAAACGTGAATACTTCAAAAACGTGAAAGCAAACTGAGCTTTTTTAGAGTGCTCCGAGTGTGGTTTGCTGTACGTCTGTGGTGCGGTTCACTTCTAACATGCAAAACAGAGGAGAAAAACATCTTATTTTAATCCATCTACAAGATTGAATTTGCCTCTAAGACAGAACACGCTACGTTTGATATGTGTGCTGATTTTTATGCTTTAATTTTCTCTTTTAGAAAACAAAACAATATGTAATGAAGATATTTTGTTGACGCCAAAGACTAATAAATGGTGTTTTACTGAGCACGAATACGTGTTCTGGTGCTGGTTTGCATTAAACCAGATAATTGACAATTTTGTTAATAAGAACTAAAATAATTTTTCATTCTGTTCCATTTTTGGTTCATTTTAAGGAACTGAACTGAGTTTGGTTCTTTTAAAACATTGCGTGAAAACATCCTATATGACCTCTTTATAATAAAAGACACTCAAAAAGATACCAGCTGCGATAATGAATGGAAATGGTATTTTCTATATTTAAAGATTGCTTTCAAAAAGCCTGTTGTCTCTTTCTTTGGCAAGAAACAACATTGTTGAGAAAACGGAGGATTTTCACCAGGAAGTGTTTTCCAAGTAGACAGCCTTGAAATGAACCCTGCTGTGCATCCTGTCTTCAGATATTTTGCACAGAAACACTCACATACACGGGAATGGAAAGTGTAAACCTTGCAAATACGTTTTTGCGCTTGCTTTGAAGAGGAGCAACAGCTTGGATATCTGTTAATGTGGTGAGTGTCTTGAAAAAGCCCTCTGACTGAAACATGTCGTTTCCACAGAAGGCAGAAAGTTAGATTCAGTTCCAGTAGTGTACATCAAAGAACGCTCTGAAATCTGGAAAAGCTCTGTGGATGCAGGATGATATGACTCATATTGGTGGATGTTTACTTTGCTCTGCTGTGTTTGTGCTCTCTTGTTAAGTGTCCTTAAAGTCTAGCTGAGATTTGTCAGATTTAGGATCATTTCGTGTTCGATTTGTTTTAATAGTGTATATTGGCACTGTCTTTCTAATTTGAAGTTAAGAACAGCTGTGATAAAAATCTATATTTAATTCATACAGTGAACACTATG
>NW_015514592.1:2953-3945 GCF_001515645.1 Sinocyclocheilus grahami | reverse complement strand
ATGGGTGCTATACTGCAGGCACACACACGCTCTCAGAAACCTAGGTAGTTGTCTCTCTCCCTGCAGGCCTGTGTGGAATATTCCAGCCTATTTGGTGGGTGGGGGTGGGGAGCCCAGCATGAGGCTCTCTCACTGGGGAACAGAGTTGTTCTCAAGCTCAGTAAGAGGATTTTTCGCCATGATGCCAGGTAGGAAGCTGAGCAGTTAGGGGGGTGGGTGTTTTTTATATTTAGATTTAGAAGACGAGCATGGTGGAGAAGAGTGTATATTGGCTTCCTCAGCAGGGGCGGTTCTAGACCACAGTAGCTTGGGGGGCCAGACAGGGGCCACTTGTGCTTTTAGGGGGCACAATTTTAAAATTCATCTTAAACTACTTTAAGTAGCCTATTATTCATTCAGTAATTTTTCACCATGTCATGTATCGCTGCAATCTAGATGTAATCTATAACAATGTCAACTAAAATATGTCATGTGACACACAGCAGCCACAAACAGATATAGGCTTATGTCTCTACTGAAAAAAACAAACGAACAAAAAAAACAAAACAATAAAACCATCACAGAAAATTGTAATGATTTCCACAACAAATAACATTACAAACAATGTAATGTTACATTACATAACAATGCAATTACAGGTTTTCTGTAGTGTGTTTTGGGACATATTCCATTAGGATTTATTGGTTTTAACAAGCCACCAATAGAAGGCAACCTATTACCAGTAGAGGCCAACAGGGTCCATTACAGTTTCCAGTAAGACCAATACAAGTCCCATTATAACCAGTAAAACCATTACATATAACCATGTTTTATTCAGCAGGGGTTTTATTTTTTATTTTTTTTTATATTTCCAAAATATATCATGAAATATCTCGATTCTCAAATATGCAAGTAAATGCATTTTGCACCTTTATAGATTATGTAAGTTCTCCAGTAAAGTAGCCTAATAGTTGTAGCAAATCAGCTCATGGAAAATATGAATAATTAACCAT
>NW_015514592.1:0-519 GCF_001515645.1 Sinocyclocheilus grahami | reverse complement strand
TTGAATGGTCAAATATGCACACAATTATGTCAAAATGCCCGTTGTCTGGAGTATTCACATAAACACAGTCAGTTATGTTAAATAAACAAACAGTTGGGTAAAAACGGGATGTGTATCAGTATATGGATCCGTGCATTTGTTCTTAAAAGTACGGCAGTCTAATTTACCTGCTGATGTCATTGTTAATGTTAATCACTCACTGCACTTGACTGAATCACTTTTGGATCTTTAATAAGTATCAGTTCATGTTTGATTGATACAGGGCAGGGCTAGACAATAAGGACTGCCCGGGGCCAGTGTGAAAGACGTTCGGGACAGTAGACGGATTTGTCACTTGCCCGATCGGGCCACTGCAGCGTCGTCACGACATTTTATCATTCGCATGTGTTTTTAAGTCTTGTTAATTAAAAATTCAAGCGATTAAAAAGCATTTGTGCGCGAAAGACAACTCCATTCAGTACTCGCGTGCTGTGTTCTGTGTGAACAGCGTGTGCACAGACAGCGTCTCTGACACTCGCG
>NW_015514591.1:4305-5848 GCF_001515645.1 Sinocyclocheilus grahami | reverse complement strand
GTGTCAATATATTTCTCAGCCACCAATCACACATTCAAGTATAGCCCTGTTGTCATTTCCACACATTTTCCTTCAGTAGTAAGGACAATTACATGTGTAACATAAAATAGAGTATCCTGATATTGTGTGCAAAGGGAAGAGTCATGGCCATCTCCATTTTTTCTACACCAGCACATTCACTTGGAAGTCTAAGTACACTGTACCACAAGCCAACCAGGTTTGGAATATTCAAGTATTTCTGAATGGATGGCTAAAAATACATCTTTGGAGTGTATGAAGTTAATAAAGTGTGAGATCCCACATTACTGACCAAATACCGTACATCAAACATACAATTGTTGGGGACAGAAAGTGTTAACCCCTCCCACCCAGATAACACAAAAGCCAAACTACCTGATGATCTTTGACCATAGAAACACTAATATTTGGAGAACTAAAAAACATTTCAATTTTGAAAAAGTGCAGGATCCAAACATTATCAAGTATGTGCTCTGCAATAACATCATTAGTCTATCTACATGTAGACCATGCTGCCAGGTTAATTAATTTCACTTTTATGAGCTATATGCATAATTTCTTTCATTTTTCCTAAACTATACAACAGTCCTTTAGGAGATAATATAATCAAATTGAAAATATTTAGGAAGATTTGTGATATCTTCCTTGAAAAAATGACCTGAGCCAGGCAAGTATGAGCAGGATAATCAAAATCTTGAGAATATATAAACCACAATAACTTCCAAACCATCTGAGGTTACAGCGAATAAAACACGTGCCTAGAATCAAATAAGATGTACTCTCATACATACTGCCATTCTTCAACTTTTTTCATTGCTTGCACCAAAAAAAAAAAAGTGATAAAGCTGAAGCACATTTTTTAAAAAGGAATTTTTAAAAATAGAATTGAGCTTACGCCTCATAACAAAAACATTTTATACAAATAAGAATACAAGACAGATCGTTCTTGCCAACATTCAATATACTGGGTTACCTACAGCTCTGCTTTAATGGCAAACCTACATACACCACTGGTTCCATCCCATATCACTTGGTAGAGGAAAATATGAGTTCATGGATGGTCAAGGTTGGTTTTGATGCTCCAACAGACAAATTATAGTCCTAACAAGCATAAATAACAATGAAACCACCATTTCAAGTGATAGCAGAACTTGAGATGAATGAGATAAAACAGTACCTTTCCTAAATTAAACTATTTACGTTGGAACATCAGAAACTCACTGAAGCGGTGCGCCATATCTTCATCAGAATGAACTGGTCTTTTCTTTCATCATTTCACAGTGCATATCATTTCAGTAGGAATATAAGGAAAGAGAAAAAGCAAAGGGCACTACAATCAATTCCAGATTGGTTTTGGATTTCTCATTATTTGCCCTGCTATTCACCTATCCTTGTTATTGCACAAGACACGTGGACCTTGAAACATACCAATGACAAAAATGAACAGGAATATGTGTGGTCCAAGACAGAAATAATCTCATTACAAAAAAAATAAAAGAAAAATCCGTCTTCCTGGATTTATCTA
>NW_015514591.1:447-1135 GCF_001515645.1 Sinocyclocheilus grahami | reverse complement strand
GGTTAATTATTCATATTTCCCCATGAGCTGATCCGCTACAAAAGTATTATAAAAAACTTTTGAACGGTAGTGTACTACATAATTTAAACTAATTTCAGAAGCCAATGTAAACTATAAACTGATGTAAACTGACTATAAATGCTTAAGTTTCGACTGACAACTCTGTTTTCTGTTGGCGTCCTTAAGGTTGCATATCTGCATATATATTATATATATATATGTCTTTATCTGTCAACTATAAAATGTCAGTGTTAAGACACATTTAACAAGACAATAATTAGTAAGCCATTGATTTAGAGAGGACCAGATATGGCTGAGTGATGTGGTTAATGTCTTACTATTGTAACTAATGAACAAACATATATGTCTAATATTTCTTATATTAGAACCTAAATGTGCCATCTTTACATTTTAATCTGCACTGTAACGTTAAAATCCAAAGAGATTCAATACCCAAGTTACAAAACAGACACTTACCTTCTCTTTGCAGCTAGACAGCATGCTAATAATGCTAAGACAAACCGACTGCACAGAAAGAGCTGGTGACCAGTCCTCCGTTAAGATGGACAGGCAGATGTGGCCATTGCTATAAACGTGGGGATGGACAGGTATATTGTCTCCGGTGAACATTACCTGTCAAAGCACAACATAAACATTTGTTTTCAGCTGTCTCATCTGTTTTTTTTTT
>NW_015514591.1:0-329 GCF_001515645.1 Sinocyclocheilus grahami | reverse complement strand
CTCCCCCCACCTACAATTCCTGCCAGTACTGAGACTCGAGTGTATGGGGTAGTTAAATGGAATTATTTTAATGATCTTTTAGGAGCTTTTATGGTGCTCTTTGTCCTTTTTAGAGCTTGACATCTCCAGTCCCCATCCACTTTCATTGTGGAAAAGAGCAGTGCGGACATTCTTCAAAACATCTCCTTTTGTGTTCCACAGAACAAAGAAAGTCATGTGGACTTGGAACAACATGAGGGTGAATAAATGAAGACAGAACTTTAATTTTGGGGTGAACTATCCCTTTAAATCATAAGCCAGTGCTTAGTCCTCACAATTGGCATGAGACC
>NW_015514590.1:5211-5849 GCF_001515645.1 Sinocyclocheilus grahami | reverse complement strand
TATTTTTCAGAGGTGAAGTGTTTTTTTAAATAATTTTTATGAAACATTAAAAACACAAAAGCAGACTACAGTTAAAATTGACCTTTTTCATATTAAGATGTTTTCTAAGTAAGACTTTTATGTTCACTAAGGTTACATTTATTTGATTAAAAATACAGTAACTACAGCAATTTAGTGAAATATTTTCAAAGTGTAAAATAACATTGTAAAATGTAGTTTATTCCTGAGATGAAAAGCTGAATTTTAAGCATCATTACTCCAGTCTTCAGTCTCACATGATCCTTCAGAAATCATTATCATATACTGATTTGCTGCTTAAGAAAGAATTCTGATTATTATCAGAGTTGATTATCAACAGTTGTGTTGCTTCATATTTTTGTGAAAATTGTGATGTATATTTTTTTTCAGGATTCTTTGATGGATAGAAAGTTCAGAAGAATGGCATTTATTTGAATTAATCAAAAGATCATTAATTTAATGCATCCTTAATATAAAAAAAAATCCTATAGTATTACTGTATAATCATAAGATTTTTAGAAAGAAATTAAGGATGCATTAAATTAACGAGAAAATGTCTACATTTTGTAAATGCATATCTAGATATTGTGCATGCATATTAAGCTTTTTAAAATTTTGAT
>NW_015514590.1:4494-5201 GCF_001515645.1 Sinocyclocheilus grahami | reverse complement strand
TATCTAGATATTGTGCATGCATATTAAGCTTTTTAAAATTTTGATTTCATTTATATATATCTTTAATTATCTGCGCTCTAATGTATAAAATCAAGCTTTAATGCATTCTGCAAATTTAGAAAGCTGTACGAGTTGAACACAAATGTCATGGAGTATCAATATGGTGATATCGTAAATCAAATCATATAAAATCGCTCGCTGTCGCACATTAGCCCGCTGGGGGTCGCATAGACACAGACCGTTACGTCCATTCATCAATCTTTTTGAAGAGGCAGGTCGGTAATAAAATGTAAAATCTACACAGGGACACAGATGGAAATAAAAAGTTTTACCAGCAAAGGGACCTGAGCGTTCATGATGTCCTCTGTCCCCTATATAGGCTCTGAAGGTCAGGCCTGAGTCTGGCGGGGGTCATTTTGAGCAGAACAGCCCTTGAGACAGTGGACAGGAACACTGGAGGAGAAAGTCCATTAACACTGATGCAGAAACCATTGATGAATGCATATAAATAGTAATAGTACAGAGGCTTTTAGAAAATGCCTATAGCTTGTGAATGAGATGACCTGACCTATTGACATTTCACAGGCCTCTAGGGGACACGTGTTTTAATGTTGCTCACTGCTGTCAATGGTGCATGAAAACACTGTTTCTCTTTAAGGAAGAATTCTAATTAAAAACAATAAATCGAAATTGATCATGTGCTTGTG
>NW_015514590.1:0-4466 GCF_001515645.1 Sinocyclocheilus grahami | reverse complement strand
AATTCTAATTAAAAACAATAAATCGAAATTGATCATGTGCTTGTGCGTCATTCACAGCTGTATTGAGAATGCCCATAAAATTTCAGATGAGTTCCTGAATTTGAATAAGGCTGCACGATAAATCGCATGCGATTATATATGATCGTGGTTTAGCGCAGCTCGTCAGTGAAGAACGGCTCTGTGTAGTAAATGCTGCTCCATGTGAAAGCACGCATGTGATGGAGATTTACCGCTGATTACAGAACCGGCTTTACTAACAAGATGCGCATTAAATATTGCATGCGATTTATCGTGCAGCCCTAATTTTGAATTTAGGTGGCAAACTATGAAAACTTATTTCCGCCACGGGATTAAAAAAAACAACAACTATAAAAAGCAATTCTAAGTTTACATCTTGCAAATCAGACTTTTATAAACTCTGAATTGTGTGACGTAAACTCTGAATTATGAGATATAAACTCAGAATTGTTCGATGTAAGAATTGTGAGAAAAAGTCAGAATTACAAGATTCAGACTTCTTAGTTTATCTTGCAATTCTGAATTTATATCTCATAATGCTGAGTTTATATCTCATAATTCTGAGATATATATTAAAAATGTATATATAAAAAGTCTGAATTGAGATACAAACTTAGAATTGCAAGATATAAACTCTGATTTGAGATATAAACTTGTAATTATGAGATATAAACTCACAATTGCAAAATGTAAACCCAGAATTGCGAGATGTAAACTCAAGAGTTCTGAGTTTATATCTTGCAATTCTGAAGTTATATTTTATAATGTTGAGTTTATATATCATAATTCTGAGATTTGTATAAAAAATTATATGTAAAAATTCTGAATTTTGAGACATTCTCACAAACTTAGAATTGTGAGATATATACTCTGAATTGTGAGATAGCAACTCCGAAGTATGAGATATAAACTCAGAATTATGCAATATAAACTTTTAATTATAAGATATAATGTCAGAATCGTGAAATTTGAGTTCCAATTTGAATTCATAGAAATGTAATTTTTAACTAAGCAACCTGTCAAGGCTAAATTTATGCCGATAGATAGATAGCTAGATAGAACAACAGTAGTTTCCTCAGTTTCTGATGACCTTTCCTCATGGGTTACACACTGTTGAACGATTAGTCAGTGCCAGACAGAGTAAGAACTGCAGCGTGATAGTATTAAACCGTTTAGTGTTTTTTTTCTGCATGTACACAGACTAAGCAGCCTCTACTCTATCTCCATCTCTCACTTCACTCAATCTCTTGTTAGTGGTCTTGTAACAGCGTGCATTGGCTGGCGGTTGGCTGCCTGCCACGACGGCTGCTCTTATATCAGTTATCAGGGTAAATGCTTTGCCTTCAGTGTGATAAACTTGAAATCCCACTCGATTCCATTCATGGCATAAGCTTCACATACTGAAAATAACTAGACTGAGGTTGTTTCAGTATAAAACATCAAATGTCAGCGTTGGTGTCATTTACACATACTATCACTCCCTTACTACGAATTGGTACTATATATATAGTGGATTTTTTACATTTCTTTCTTTATTGGATTTCTTTCAGATGTTTTTCTTTTGAATTTTTTCATATATGTTACATATTTTTATGCAATCCTATTTATATTTGTCAGATTCTTTACATTTTTCATTTAATAATTTCATATTTTTTGCACTAATAGCTGCAAATTCAACTACAGCTCTATGAAATATGAATTCATGCACAGGTTTGTTGCCTTAAAATGGATATAAAAAGAAAAAAAAGAGCTTTACATAAAATACTTTCTTCGAATGCAGCAATACTTCGATACTTTTTGACACTGTAAAAGTTGCTACTGTACCTGAAATACTATATTTATCAATAAATCATGGCAGTATGTGTTTTTCCATTACTTCAATTAATCAAAATTCACCTATTTTAATACAAGATTCAACTAGACAAGATTTAAAAACATGAGTTAAAATGTCTTGTTCAGACCACTGGATTATCCTTAATTTAATGCAGCAATTTTCAGGTAGATTTTTTTGTAATACTTTACATGCGAATGACCTTTTTTCTGACATATATCTCTTGTTGTTCGTCTGGATGAGTCTTGATCATGTCATGCCGTTGACTGCAACCCTGTTGAATAGGTGCATCAGAAAGGGAGATTGTTTTCCCAGCGTGCTCCTCTGTTGACTACGGCGAGAGTAATGGACAGGGGCATTATTCTGAGTGCATAGTAATAGTTTTAAGCATATAGTAATTGGGTGTGTATTGAGGTCCTGGTGGGAGGCGTGCTGTGAGTAATGCCCCCAGGAACGATGGCCATTTGGCAGAAGTCACGGCGTGCCGCTGCGGCTCTATAAATCCCATTTCTGTAATGACACGTCGTGACGGCGCACCGCCGCCTGCGCCCCATTCTCCTGTACTCAAACCGTAAATTTCCTCACCTCACCGCCCTCGCGCTGTACACAAGTGAGAGAGCGGTGAGCATTTTTCTTTTAATGTTTTTTAATGTTTCCCCCATTTAACCCACTGACATGCTTTCCTGTGCTGTGCCATGTCGAGGTTTGTCCATTTTGTCACTAAATGACCCACATTGTGTATCACAGGAGGCTTCTCTTTCTGCTTCAATTGTGGGCACCATGCTTGCTCATTTATAGCACCCTCTAGCATATTAGTTTGAGTCTGTAAAAATGTAAATTCTGTCATCATTTACTCACCCTCATGTCGCTCCAAACCTGCCTGACGTTTTTACACATGCAACACAAAATATTGGGAAAAAAATGCAGCAAAGCTGCTCATTTCCATGCAATAGAAAAGTAAATGAGAGGGCTGTCAAGCTCAATAATTTAATTCACAACATTCAGAGAAAGAATTGAAAGATGCATAAAAACCAATGATGTTTGACATCAAACCTGGTGTGATGCATCTTGAGACGCCAGTTTTTCAGTGTGTGCAAGTGACATTTGAGAGATTTATTTATTTCAGTCAAATTTATTTGACATGTTTTTTGTATTTTTAATTAAAAAAAAATGTTTAACACTCGCACTTCACATTCTCTTCAAAACATACAAACGTGTTGAAAGATGCACAAAAAACAATGATAATTGAGGGTTTCTTCAGCTAATAACTAATTAATCTGTTCCTCTCAATCTGTTTTAGATCATGATTTCAAAAGACTTAAAAAATATACCGCACAAGTCAAGCAGACATCGTTTACAGAGCTTTTTAGGTGCTGCTATGTTGTTTTTTTTAATGCTCAACAGCAACCATTCCCCATTCGCTTTAATTTTATGGAAAAGAGCAGCATGAACATTTTGCAAAGCATCTCCTTTTGTGTTCCACACATGAAAGTAAACCAGATTTGGAAGGTGAGTAAATGATAGCAGAATTTTCATAATGGACTAACTCTTTACACTACAGTTGTGTGAAAATGCATTTTAGTGAAAATTAAACTATACTGTTCTTGGACTGCAACTTTTAATAGTGTGAAATTCACTATCAGTATGAGTTTAAAAACTTGAAATATAGTGCATAAGTCAAGCAGACATCTTTTATGGTGCTTAGCACCTATAACAGCATCTGTTCCTCATTTGCTTTAACTCTACAGAAAAGGGTAGGGTGAGCATTTTGCAAAACATCTCCTTTTGTGATCTATAGAAGAAAGAGTCAGGTTTGAAGGGTAATAACTCGATTTTCATTTACAAAAGAACTACAGCTGTGTGAAAATGCATTGTAGTGAGAATAAAACTGTTCTTGGACTGCAACTTCTAAAATGTTTAATAGTGTGAAATTAATAATCATTTGTATTGCTTATAAAAAAATTCATTTGAATTCCCTCCGTTTAACATTCAGACTATGGCAGGCCTTCAACATGAGTTTAAGACATGAAATATAGAGCATCAAGTCAAGCAGACGTATTTGTATGGAAAAGAGCAGTGAACATTTTACAAAACATCTCATTTTGTGGTTTGAAGGATGAGAACATAATTTCATTTATATGAGAATACTAAAGTTGTGTAAAAAAGCATTGAAGTAAAAAAAAGCTACTTACAGTGTAAAATAGTGTGAAATTAATTTGATATCCTTTGTGTCTCTCATAAACATTTTATTTGAATTTCCTCTGTTTAGCATGCAGACCATGGCAGGCCTTCAGTATGAGTTTAAAAACATGAAATATAGTGCATCAGTCAAGCAGACATCTATTACGGTGCTTTTATGTTGTTTGTTTTAGAGCTCGATAGCATCCGTTCCTCATTTGCCTTATTTGTATGGAAAAGGGCAGCGTTAACATTGTGCAAAACACCTCCTTTTGTGATCCACAGATGAAAGAGTCAGGTTTGAAGAGTGATAACACAATTTTCATTTATAAAAGAACTTCAGCTGTGTGAAAATGCATTATAGTGAAAATTATTCTTGGACTGCAACTTCTAAAAGTGTGAAATACATTTGATATCTCTTGTGCTGCTTACAAAAAAA